>NC_092170.1:8977954-9167954 GCF_045791955.1 Oncorhynchus clarkii lewisi
CTGTTTCTATTTAGACAGCAAAAGTATATGGTGGTCTAGGAAGGGGAGTGGGAAAGAACGACGGAGACCGACTGATGGGGGGAAATGGTGGGAGAAACACACTACTTATTGATTTGGGAGCTCCTATGACAAGAGAGCGAGGAGAGCAGCGGGTGACAAGTGAGGCGCGCGGGAGAGAACGTGTGCTTTTGCTTTGAGTCTCGCCCGCGTCAACATACTACTGGTCAGACGTCTGAGGTATGTCTATGAGAGCGCTTTTGGAGAACGAAGAAGAGGTGGAGGCCATGCTTGACCTGGGCAGGAGTTCACCGGAGCGGAGTACCATCACCTCAAATGTTCTACTCCTCCAGCTCCTGTTCCTCTTCTAGAATATTAGCTCAAAAGTATTGTGGAGATCCTGCATCTAAATATAAACAGTACCGGAACCCAAAATGAGTTCCGGCACCTATTTCAGTCCAAGTCCAGCGTTGGGTTGTTGAGTGTATTTATGGAATGAGTCAGTCTGGTAGAATGCGAGTCTGGTAGTGAGTCAATGTAGAGTGCTGCATGAGTCATGAACTGTGCCGGTTGGACGATCTGGAGTTTGTCTACTTTTAGCTGTGGCTTTTCCACCAGAAATGTCCCGGCCTAAGAGTAGAGGGCCCCGCCCTGCTACCAAGTCTCGCTTCCTATCAGGAGCAAACTACTATCAGACTGGGGAACCCTTCTGGCTCAGTCAAACCTGGATTGTGTTCGTTGTGAGGCACACAGTAACACAGCTTTTCTAAATGATGTGTAACAGAAAAGGGAAATGGGCTTTTTGTTATGGGACGGTTTCAGGTGGTACCTCCCTGTTTTGTTCAGGTTTCTTTCCGTTTCGTGCCTAGTGAGTATGACTGGTCGAGTATGATGTGTCTCAGAATTCGAGACCTACACTAGCCCCCCCCCCCCCTCCACACACACACACACATTCACACTGATAAACCTGACGGACAGGGGTAGAGTGAAGGGCTGTGGGAAGAGAAAGGAAAGGGGGTGTGGCTTAGAGATCCGCTTTCCATCGCTAATCCTTCACTTTGTGGTACTTCTGCTCCGTTAAACAAAACATAGGAATTGGTACCAGTTGACCTAGTAAGCCTGTAACATCCCTGGGTATGATGCCATGATTGAATTGTGGTATTGTTGCAATATAGGAGTTTAAAAAGCCTTTTATGAATGAACATTTAGTTCATTGTTCACTTTGAGCTCACTGACTGGAGTGCAAAGTATACAAGCATTTTAGTGATGGTTTGTGCGTGCGTCCTTGTATCACGATAATCACCACGTCTTCTCTAATAAATGGGCAACACTTGGACGCAATGCCTTCTGCCCAGACTGGAGACTCCTGTAGTTTCAGTGCTGCTTTCAGTAACCCTTTACTCAAAGCCTGCACGAACAAGGCTTTATAACCTGCTATAAGCATGTCTGGGGCTTCATAACTACTTATTCTATTAACTTTGTGGCTCGTTGTATTCCAGCCCTCCTGCTCCGCTCAGATGAACGAGGTATGTGCTCACTAAGAAAATGGCCCCTTTCTGTGGTAGATAACCTGTAGCCTTATGGACCTGTCACTGTGGACCTGCACCTCGTTGTTGGGCTGTGACGATACCAGTATCGCAATATTTTGTCCATGGCAAAAATGAAAACACGATGCGGACCACTCTTGGGTCCTTTTAAAAACCTGCTGCAGGTACTATATTGCTTTAACTTAGAAAATACATGTGACTCTGGGTGACAGCAGAATGATGTTTGTTTCCAATATCAGGGCCGTTTTCCCAAAAGGAGTTAAATCCACTTTGTGTTTTGTTTCCTTGCCGCGATACTGGTCTCCTTCCGGCCGTACTTCTTTACCCAATGACTGTACAACACTCATAGCCTGTAAATGGCCCGTGTGTTCCCTCTCTGCTGGCACTCTGTGTACCAGCTAGAGCCCTACCTGTCCACCTACCTGTTGTGTCCCACTGTGTTCTTTCCCACACTCTGTGTACCAGCTAGAGCCCTACCTGTCCACCTACCTGTTGTGTCCCACTGTGTTCGTTCCCACACTCTGTGTACCAGCTAGAGTCCTACCTGTCCACCTACCTGTTGTGTGTATTGTGGTCCTCTGAGAAGCTGACCAGTCATGGATATACCCTGGTCCCAGATCTGTTTTGTGTTGTTTTACCAACTCCTCAATGTCATTGCCACCTCTTTGTCGAGGCGGCACAAACGGATCGGGGACCAGGCTAGCAAGGAACGTTGGATACAGTGACTGTACATCAATTTAGTTCCTTTCAGTGTGGTTGCCAACGCTGGGACATTGGCCAGCAACCCCCCCCGCTCTTCCTGATTGGCCAGCCTGTCAGGCCGCCTGCACGTTAACCTTTGCCCAGGTACTCTCCATGACTGCCTGGGCTGTAAGCCGACGGCAAACCCAACCAGGTGTGTCCTTGTGTTGACCCAACCCTGTACTGTCAATCACTCAACGTGGTGTAGGAGGAGGGGGGGTAAATCGGAAAACAAGTATTCAGGCCAGATGGATTTGTACAGGGCTGCGTTCAGCAGGACACGACGTTGTGGAATGTTGCAGATAAAGGTCACGAGTAAAGATGATGTGATTCCATATGCCAGCTGTCAGAGAGGCATGATTGTAGCCCGGTTGTTCTACGTCATACATTTCTATCTGAACGCCAGCCGGGGGGGGGGGGGGTAATAGTTAAACTAGTAGGAAGTGTCTTCTCTGTCTGTCATGGTAATGGATTGATGAATGTCAACGCCATTACAGTAGAGCCCCTGGATTGGCGAACCCATTAGTCAAACGAGCACAATGAGTTTACCACTGATAGGATGAATTAAATGTAGCGCTCTGAATTAGACAAGGATATTGCAAAGTTCCTCTGCCAGCACCAACAGGCCTCATTTTATCTCTTCTGATGCATGTAGAATAGACTTGATGTATCACCTGTTCAAACGAGACTTTCCAAAACCTTCCAGTGTACTGTCACATACTCTATGAAATAATAGTTTTTTTGCTTTTCATTCAGCTGCGACCGCTGTGAGTCTTTCTGTTTCAAGCGGAGCAGGGCGTGATAAGCGCTTGGCCCGGCTGTGAGGGAGAGAGTGAGCGAATGCAAACACTGCCAAGGAGGTTGGGCTTGATAAGAGGAGGTGGAACAAAAATGGAGTGACACCTGGCATCATCTCTTAAGGATCCCTCACCCCCATGGCCTATGTTTTGCTCCCACTACACACACACACACACCTCTGTCCGTACAGAACTCCCACGCAAACACACACTATAGCCTCACCTCACTCTATGGGACACGCAGCGGGACATTCATGTCACACCCAAGTCTACGTCCAGGTTGGGTTTAACTATGTGCTTGGGTGGATAGCCTGCTTAGTGCACGGGGCGGTTCCTTCAGTGTGATCCACCCGCACGCTGCTGCCTATAGGCCTGTCTCACAATAAGCTCCTGTCAGCAGTCATCTGATCCTCTAACTCTGTCCTGACTGGCCCCTTAGGAGAGGAGCCAGCTAAGCCCTGTGTGTTCAGGCCCTCTCTCTCTCTGCCGTGTGTGTGTGTGTGTGTGTGTGTCCAGTAATTGGGGGGATGCGTAGAATGAGACGGCGGGGAGGGCGCTCGTCTGTGTGTCATTGTGTAGTCATGATTACAGTGCTGCCTGCTCATTCGTGGGTAGTAATAATAACCAATGACCTGCCACAGAGACGTGTGTGTGTGTGTGTGTGGAAAGATATGTGTGTGTGTCATTGCTTCAGCTGTTGTCTGTGTATTGTCATCTAAGCAGCCTGACCCCTGACTCTGCTCTGTGGCTGGTTGGGGACAAGATTCCAGAGATGTTGCAATGTGAAGTGCATTTGTCCCCAGACTGTTGAGAGCTTCCGTTTGGGAAAGAGGCTGTGCTTGCTTATACCTGCTCCGTGGGGGCCCCTGTTTAAGTCTGAAGTTTCATCAGTCCTAGATTGCTGAATTTATTGCAAAGTCAAACCACACACCATCTCGCATCATATGGTGGGTTTAATTACAATTCTCCCTTCTCCAAAGCCTTTATCTAGTGTGTGTGTGTGTGTGTGTGGTGTCATTGCTTTGGACAATATGGATACTCTAGTATTGAACCATATTCACAAAGCAGCTCTGAGTAGGAATGCTGATCTAGGATCAGTTTTGCCTTTCAAATCATATTGAATGAGAGGGGACCTGATCCTAGGACTCTTACTCGGATACCCTGCATGAGTACGGGCCCTGCTCTGTTAGGCTCCTGTCCCCTTGTCCCTAGGCTCCTGTCCTATATGTTCGTATGAGCAGCCTAGCGGTAGTCGGAGCCTGTTTGTCTGGGTGTGGCCGTGTGCTGCATGTCTGGCACCGTCTGCAGCTGGGAGTCAATGCGGTATGTTGTAACAGTGTTTTGGTTAGAGAAGTGAGGAGAAATGACAGATATATGTGCGGGGGGAATTGGTTCTGTCGTTTTGATATGCTGTAGGTTAGATCTAGTGCCGGAGAGGAGTAGAGGGAATTGGTTCTGTCGTTTTGATATGCTGTAGGATAGATCTAGTACCGGAGAGGAGTAGAGGGAATTGGTTCTTTCGTTTTGATATGCTGTAGGATAGATCTAGTGCCGGAGAGGAGTAGAGGGAATTGGTTCTGCCGTTTTGATATGCTGTAGGATAGATCTAGTGCCGGAGAGGAGTAGAGGGAATTGGACAGAGGATTTTTGGCAGCGGTATGCCAAATCCGTTCTGTAGTCCTTTGTTCGGGCAGCAGGGCAGGTGTTACTGGTGTCGGATCGGCACGAGAAGCCACACCGAGGGAACAGGAAAGGCAGCGTTAGACATTCTGACAACTCGCCCCAAGTGCTTCTGATTCCCTCCGTTTACAGTGGATCTGTGACAGTAAGCAAAGCATAAACATCTCTAAACACGACCTTTCACCCCGCGCTGCCGGAGAGGAAGGAAATGTCCTTGCTCCCTCGCATATTTAGCTCGGGGAGGATGGAGGGACAAGGAAAAGGGGACTGAGTGGAGGAGTTGAGAAAAGGGCGTGTTGCCAGTATTGGTATTCGATCGCTATAGATCATAGGGAGCGCAGATGACCAGGGATGGAAGTGTGTATGTAAACTGCACTTCATACCCCTCAGCCTGCTGCCGGTAGCGGGAGCTGCCCATATAAGGCTGTGTGGGTATAAATAAGCCTGAGAGGGCCCCTCTAGCCTGGAGGAGGAGACCAGGGAGGGAGGGAGGACGGGCTCATCTGCCCTATTTGTACTGTACTTTATGAGTTCCAGCTGGTGTGCACGGCAGTCTCCCAGATATTGGGACGGGGACAAAAGACATGGTGAAGGGCTGTTGGGAGGTCCTCCCACTGCGAGTCTCAGCTCGCCCCTGTTGACTCCAAAGGCTTGTTTGCTGTGTGAATGAGAGAAATTGCCTTTGTTGGTTGATTTGCCATTGACCTGTTGTGCTGAGGCCAGGGTCAGACTCGCCTCAACTGAGATGATCGGTGGAGGAAAGATGGTGGCTAATCACTTGTCCCCGAGGATCAGTTTAGCAGTGTAGCCTCTAAACCAGGAAGTGTGAGAAAATCTGATCCCAGACCAGGGTGTGGCCTTATTGCGAGGTGCACGGCTGCCCCCTTCACCTCGCCCGCACAGAGGAATCTCCACTGATAGTTTTAGAGACTGCTTGTGTGTGTGTGTGTGTGTGTGTGTGTGTGCGCTGAAACCACTTCCTCCTCCTCATTTCTGCTGTGGTGATGGAGAGAGGGAGAGGAGGGCTAGTCCGGTTCAGCTGGTTGGCTGGGTTCACGTCTTTATGGAATACCGGAGACACTTCAGGAAGTGCCTGCACGGCCTAAAGTGCTGGCTCCGCAGAAAAGGAGTGTGTGTGTGTGTGGCAGGGTGTCTCTTGGCGAGAAGGAGAGGCAATCAGATGTGCAGACTGTGTGCAGACTGTGTGCACGTGTGCGCGACAGCACTCTTTTTTTTTGGCCTGTTTGCTTCCCGTTACCCGAGCAAACGAGCTGCCGTAACATTGCTTTGTCCAACTCTCCTTGGTGATCGGATGAACGTCGTCGGCAGCGGTAGAATCCTCTGCAGAGAGGTACCTGGGGGCTGGAAATGGGCCACCTGTGTACTGTAGGTGCAGTACATTTTGCTGATGTTCCCAGGTGATGGACAAGGCTTCTTTTTATTCTGTTCTGCAGATGAGCAGCGTCACACTGCTGAACCAATAGTCACGTCCCTTCTGTCGCACAGTGGGGCCTGCCTCGTGATCTTCGTTCCTGGTTTGTTTGTTTCCCGTGTTTTATCTGCTCTGTCCAATACTTTCCGTGTGCATAACGAGCTCCCTCAGAGAAGGCTGGTGGGGGACTGCGCTTGTGGGGACTTTCTTGCTCCAGGTCCGCTGCCTCCGACAGCAGATGCTCTGTACTAGACGGTCACTCAGGCTTGTCAGGCCTGTTCACCGTGGAAACATCTTCTCTCTGCTGTGTATGGGAAAAGTAGACAGCAACAGCACACTCACACCCCGGTGCCCCCACAATGATTCACAAGACCCAGAGGGGCACAGCGAGTCAGAGGGAGAAACCCGTCAGTTTGGGTGTATTTGTGGGTGAGTCTGCAAGCCACCCCCGTGTCAATATTACACTGAGTCACCAGAGAGACAGCGTTATGTCATGACAGAGTATGAGCTCATCAGCATCCTCTCTGACCACACTGAGGCTACAGCTCACTGAGCTTCCCCTCTTGCTCGCCGTCTTTTGCTATCTCCTCTTCAATCTCTCTGTTGCTCCTCTCTCTCTCTCTCTCGCTCTCTCGCTCTCACCCTCTCTCTCTGTTGCTCTCCTCTCTCTTTCTCTTGCTCTCTCTCTTTCTCTTGCTCTCTCTTGCTCTCTCTTGCTTTCTCTTGCTCTCTCTTGCTCTCTCTTTCTCTCTCGCTCTCTTGCTCTCTCTCTCTCTCTCTCTTGCTCTCTCTCTTGCTCTCTCTCTTGCTCTCTTCTCTTGCTCTCTCTTGCTCTCTCTCGCTCTCTTTCTCTCTCTCGCTTTCTCGCTCTCTTTCTCTCTCTCGCTCTTTCTCTCTCTCGCTCTCTCTCTCTCTCTCTTGCTCTCTCTCTTTCTCTCTCTTTCTCTCTCTCTTTCTCTCTTGCTCTATCTCTTGCTCTCTCTCTCTCCTCTCTGTTGCTCTCTCTCTCTCCTCTCTGTTGCTCTCTCTCTGTTGCTCTCCCCTCTCGCTCTCTGTTGCTCTCCCCTCGCTCTCTGTTGCTCTCTTTCTCTCTCACTTTCTCACTTTCTCTCTCTCTCTCTCTGTTGCTCTCTCTCTCTCTGTTGCTCTCTCTCTCTGTTGCTCTCTCTCTCTCTGTTGCTCTCTCTCTCTCTGTTGCTCTCTCTCTC
This sequence comes from Oncorhynchus clarkii lewisi, assembly GCF_045791955.1. Lineage (NCBI taxonomy): Eukaryota > Metazoa > Chordata > Actinopteri > Salmoniformes > Salmonidae > Oncorhynchus > Oncorhynchus clarkii. The sequence continues at coordinate 8,985,357 of NC_092170.1, forward strand.
TCTGTTGCTCTCTCTCTCTCTGTTGCTCTCTCTCTCTGCTCTCTCTCTCTCTGTTGCTCTCTCTCTCTGTTGCTCTCCTCTCTCTGTTGCTCTCCTCTCTCTGTTGCTCTCCTCTCTCTTGCTCTCTCTCTCTGTTGCTCTCCTCTCTCTCTCTCTGTTGCTCTCTCTCTCTGTTGCTCTCTCTCTCTGTTGCTCTCTCTCTCTCTCTCTCTCTCTGTTGCTCTCTCTCTCTCTCTCTCTGTTGCTCTCTCTCTCTGTTGCTCTCTCTCTCTGTTGCTCTCTCTCTCTGTTGAGCTATCTCTCTCTGTTGATCTCTCTCTCTCTGTTGATCTCTCTCTCTCTGTTGATCTCTCTCTCTCTCTGTTGCTCTCTCTCTCTCTGTTGCTCTCTCTGTTGCTCTCTCTCTGTTGCTCTCCTCTCTCTCTCTGTTGCTCTCTCTGTTGCTCTCTCTGTTGCTCTCTCTCTCTCTCTCTGTTGCTCTCTCTCTGTTGCTCTCTGTTGCGCTCTCTCTCTCTGTTGCGCTCTCTCTCTCTCTGTTGCGCTCTCTCTCTCTCTCTGTTGCGCGCTCTCTCTCTCTGTTGCGCTCTCTCTCTCTCTGTTGCGCTCTCTCTCTCTCTGTTGCGCTCTCTCTCTCTCTGTTGCGCTCTCTCTCTCTCTGTTGCGCGCTCTCTCTCTCTCTGTGGCGCGCTCTCTCTCTCTCTGTTGCGCTCTCTCTCTCTCTCTGTTGCGCTCTCTCTCTCTCTCTGTTGCGCTCTCTCTCTCTCTCTGTTGCGCTCTCTCTCTCTCTCTGTTGCGCTCTCTCTCTCTCTCTGTTGCGCTCTCTCTCTCTCTCTGTTGCGCTCTCTCTCTCTCTCTGTTGCGCTCTCTCTCTCTCTCTCTGTTGCGCTCTCTCTCTCTCTCTCTGTTGCGCTCTCTCTCTCTCTCTCTCTGTCGCGCTCTCTCTCTCTCTCTCTCTCTCTCTCGCTCTCTCTCTCTCTCTCTCTCTGTATCGCTCTCTCTCTCTCTCTCTCTCTGTTGCGCTCTCTCTCTCTCTCTCTCTCTGTTGCGCTCTCTCTCTCTCTCTCTCTCTGTTGCGCTCTCTCTCTCTCTCTCTCTCTGTTGCGCTCTCTCTCTCTCTCTGTTGCGCTCTCTCTCTCTCTGTGTTGCGCTCTCTCTCTCTCTGTGTTGCTCTCTCTCTCTGTGTCGCTCTCTCTCTCTGTGTCGCTCTCTCTCTCTGTGTCGCTCTCTCTCTCTGTGTCGCTCTCTCTCTCTGTGTCGCTCTCTTGCTCTCTCTCTTTCTCTCTCTTGCTCTCTCTTTCTCTATCTTGCTCTCTCTCTTGCTCTCTCTCTCTCCTCTCTGTTGCTCTCTCTCTCTCCTCTCTGTTGCTCTCCCCTCTCGCTCTCTGTTGCTCTCCCCTCGCTCTCTGTTGCTCTCTTTCTCTCTCACTCTCGCTTTCTCTCTCTCTGTTGCTCTCTCTCTCTCTGTTGCTCTCTCTGTTGCTCTCTCTCTCTGTGTTGCTCTCTCTCTCTGTGTTGCTCTCTCTCTCTGTGTTGCTCTCTCTCTCTCTGTTGCTCTCTCTCTCTGTTGCTCTCTCTCTCTGTTGCTCTCTCTCTCTCTCTCTCTCTCTGTTGCTCTCCCCTCTCGCTCTCTGTTGCTCTCCCCTCTCGCTCTCTGTTGCTCTCCCCTCTCGCTCTCTGTTGCTCTCCCCTCTCGCTCTCTGTTGCTCTCCCCTCTCGCTCTCTGTTGCTCTCCCCTCTCGCTCTCTGTTGCTCTCCCCTCTCGCTCTCTGTTGCTCTCCCCTCTCGCTCTCTGTTGCTCTCCCCTCTCGCTCTCTGTTGCTCTCCCCTCTCGCTCTCTGTTGCTCTCCCCTCTCGCTCTCTGTTGCTCTCCCCTCTCGCTCTCTGTTGCTCTCCCCTCTCGCTCTCTGTTGCTCTCCCCTCTCGCTCTCTGTTGCTCTCCCCTCTCGCTCTCTGTTGCTCTCCCCTCTCGCTCTCTGTTGCACTCCCCTCTCGCTCTCTGTTGCTCTCCCCTCTCGCTCTCTGTTGCTCTCCCCTCTCGCTCTCTGTTGCTCTCCCCTCTCGCTCTCTGTTGCTCTTGCTCTCTCTCTCTCTATTGCTCTCCCCTCTCGCTCTCTGTTGCTCTCTCTCTCTCTCGCTCTCTGTTGCTCTCTCTCTCTCTCTCGCTCTCTGTTGCTCTCGCTCTCTGTTGCTCTCTCTCTCTGTTGCTCTCCCCTCTCGCTCTCTGTTGCTCCCCCCTCTCTCTCTCTCTCTCTGTTGCTCTCCCCCCTCTCTCCCTCTCTCTCTCTGTTGCTCTCCCCTCTCTCTCTCTGTTGCTCTCCCCTCTCTCTCTCTGTTGCTCTCCCCTCTCTCTCTCTGTTGCTCTCTCTCTCGCTCTCTGTTGCTCTCGCTCTCTGTTGCTCTCGCTCTCTCTCTCTCTCTCTGTTGCTCTCCCCTCTCGCTCTCTCTCGCTCTCTCTCTTTCTCGCTCTCTGTTGCTCTCGCTCTCTGTTGCTCTCGCTCTCTGTTGCTCTCGCTCTCTGTTGCTCTCGCTCTCTCTCTGTTGCTCTCCCCTCTCGCTCTCTGTTGCTCTCCCCCCTCTCTCCCTCTCTCTCTCTGTTGCTCTCACCTCTCTCTCTCTGTTGCTCTCCCTCTCTCTCTCTCTCTCTGTTGCTCTCCCCTCTCTCTCTCTCTCTCTGTTGCTCTCCCCTCTCTCTCTCTCTCTCTGTTGCTCTCTCTCCCTCTCTCTCTCTGTTGCTCTCTCTCCCTCTCTCTCTCTGTTGCTCTCTCTCCCTTTCTCTCTCTGTTGCTCTCCCCTCTCTCTCTGTTGCTCTCCCCTCTCTCTCTCTGTTGCTCTCCCCTCTTTCTCTCTGTTGCTCTCTCCCTCTCTCTCTCTCTGTTGCTCTCTCTCTCTCTCTTTTGCTCTCTCTCTCTCTCTCTCTGTTGCTCTCTCTCTCTCTGTTGCTCTCTCTCTGTTGCTCGCTCTCTCTCTCTCTGTTGCTTGCTCTCTCTCTCTCTCTGTTGCTCGCTCTCTCTCTCTCTGTTGCTCGCTCTCTCTCTCTCTGTTGCTCGCTCTCTCTCTCTCTGTTGCTCGCTCTCTCTCTCTCTGTTGCTCGCTCTCTCTCTCTCTGTTGCTCGCTCTCTCTCTCTCTCTCTCTCTGTTGCTCTCCCCTCTCGCTCTCTGTTGCTCTCTCTCTCTCTCTCTCGCTCTCTGTTGCTCTCGCTCTCTGTTGCTCTCTCTCTCTCTCTCTCTGTTGCTCTCTCTCTCTCTCTGTTGCTCTCTCTCTCTCTGTTGCTCTCCCCTCTCTCTCTCTCTCTCTGTTGCTCTCCCCTCTCTCTCTCTCTGTTGCTCGCTCTCTCTCTCTCTGTTGCTCGCTCTCTCTCTCTCTTCTGCTCGCTCTCTCTCTTCTGCTCTCTCTCGCTCTGTTGCTCTCCCCTCTTTCTCTCTCTCTCTGTGTGTGTGTTGCTCTCTCTCTCTCTGTGTGTGGGTTGCTCTCTCTCTCTCTCGCTCTCTCTCTGGTGCGCTCTCTCTCTCTCTTGCACACTCTCTCTCTCTGTTGCTCTCCCCTCTCTCTCTGTTGCTCTCCCCTGTCTCTCTCTCTCTCTGTGTTCTTCCCTCTTATTTAAAAAAAAAAAAATCTATTTTTTTTAACTGGCTCTTTCCTGCCCACATGACTTACATTCTTCTGACCTGACATCAGTGGTCTTTCATCTTCTCCTCCCCCCTTTCTCTTCCAGTCAAGCCTCCTCACATTTGGTTCTTTAGCAAACTGAAGGTTACCGTCCCTCAAAATATAGATTCTTGACCTCCCTCCACCTTTCCCTGTTCTTTCAACTGATAGACAGACAAGCAAAAAGAATCACACACACACACAAGCATACCGCACACCAATGTATGCATGTGTGCACAAACACGCATTTCGCCACACCCGCCATAACATCTGCTAAACAAGTGTATGTGACACATTTCGATTTGATTTGACACAAACACACTCGCACACCCGTGAGACGGAGTGTACGGTTGAGGGAATAGGAGGCTTGACAGTCAGACGCTCTGGTTAGTGTCATGGTGGGGGGCTGCAGGTTCCAGGACAGTTTCACCGCAGTCGGGAGCCAATGGGAACCGTCGTAGCATTGCAGAGGGCTGCGTTTGCAATCGCATGAATTTATATAGCAGTTTCTATTTAACTAGTCACACTGTGGCGATGTCAACAGTTGTCCATCACTAGAAAGATAGCAGAGAGTGGCTGTGATGTGTTTCTGGCCAGGAGGGTTCGGGGTCTATTTCCCCCAGTAGCAGAGCTGCATAACGACACAGCAGACACTAATAGTCTGATCACGCAGCCGGAGAATGGAAAATAACCCTAGCGACCATCGATACGGACAGGAGGGAGGAGACTGGGAGGAGACTGGGAGGAGAGAAACAGCTAGATGGGGAGATGATACTGCTTGAATGCGTAAATATTCGCCTAGTGCTACAACTGTCTTCCTGTTTTTCATTCCAAGGCTCCAGGAGACACGGGTTGAGTTCCAGGAAGGCGAAACAATGCTGTCGCCTGCCAGATGTCATGTCATATAGCTCCGTTTGTTGCTGCATGCAGCGCGTCTACAATTAAGTCGTTCTGGAACGTGGCCGCTGTCTCCATCTCCCGAGTGGCGCAGCGGTCTAAGGAACTGCATCTCAGCGCTCGAGGCGTCACTACGGACCCTGGTTCGTTTCCCAGGCTGTGTTACTCGGCCGGCCGTGATTGGGAGTCCCATAGGGCGGCGCACAATTGGCCCGGCGTCGCCCGGGGTTAGGCCGTCATTGTAATTAAGAGTGTGTCCTTAACTGACTCGCCGAGTTAAATAAAATGTTGAATCTATTATGGCCGGTCTGCCGGGCTATAAAATGCTTGAAATGAAGGAGGGTTGAAATAGGAGTGTGCTGCTCTGTGTCTGACGGTAAAGGATGGTAGGTGTCAGCGGTGCATTTGGGCACCAGGCCCTGCTGAATAGAACATGGTGGACGGATGAAGCAAAGCAAGGCTGCCTGACTCCCTCTGTAAACTCAGCTGCTCGGCGGAGGGGTGGGGTAGTATTTACTGTGCACACGGTGCCGGATCTCATCCTTATCATATTAGACTTCAGCCAGATGTTGCTTCAAGCTGATGAGTCACCGGCAATAGTTGAGGGTCGTGTCACACATTTGTGTCGTGCACTGAGCGATCTCGCCTGCCAGCGGTATGGGTTTGCCTACAACAGGGGGAGAGAGAGAGGAGGGGAATCGTGGGTTTATGAGAGTGAGACAGAGAGAGACTAGATGAGGGAGGGAGAGAGATATGGTAGGCCAAGATGAGGGGGAGAGATATGGTGGGCCAAGATGAGGGGGAGAGATATGGTGGGCCTAGATGAGTGGGAGAGATGTGGTGGGCCTAGATGAGGGGGAGAGATATGGTGGGCCTAGATGAGGGGGAGAGATATGGTGGGCCTAGATGAGGGGGAGAGAGATATGGTGGTCCTAGATGAGGGAGTGAGAGATGGTGGTCCTAGATGAGGGAGGGAGAGATGGTGGGCCTAGATGAGGGGGGAGAGATGGTGGGCCTAGATGAGGGGGGAGAGATGGTGGGCCTAGATGAGGGGGGAGAGATGGTGGGCCTAGATGAGGGGGAGAGATGGTGGGCCTAGATGAGGGGGGGAGAGATGGTGGGCCTAGATGAGGGGGAGAGATATGGTGGGCCTAGATGAGGGAGGGAGAGATATGGTGGGCCTAGATGAGGGAGAGAGAGAGATGGTGGGCCTAGATGAGGGAGGGAGGGAGAGAGAGATGGTGGGCCTAGATGTGAGGGAGAGGAAGTGATAGCGGAATAAAGAAATAGGGGAGGGGAAGAGAATGAAACTAGATAAAGGTTCCTCAGAGTAAGAGTGAAATTAAGTTCTCATTGCTTATTTCCCACGGATGCTGGGTCCCATGACTTGGGGGTTGTGCGTTTTCCCCTCAGCATTGTTTGGTCAGTTTTCCCTGAAGTGGTGTGATTGGAGACCAGAAGTGTTTCCACTCTGGGAACCAATGAGAGAGCAGCTGGACCAAAGTCACCATGTGCATCTACTGTCCTCCTCTCTACCAGATGTGTGTCTGTACCGTATGTCCTGCAGTGTGTCTGTACAGTGTGTCTGTACCGTATGTCCTGCAGTGTGTCTGTACCGTATGTCCTGCAGTGTGTCTGTACCGTATGTCCTGCAGTGTGTCTGTACAGTGTGTCCTGCAGTGTGTCTGTACCGTATGTCCTGCAGTGTGTCTGTACCGTATGTCCTGCAGTGTGTCTGTACCGTATGTCCTGCAGTGTGTCTGTACCGTATGTCCTGCAGTGTGTCTGTACCGTGTGTCCTGCAGTGTGTCTGTACCGTGTGTCCTGCAGTGTGTCTGTACCGTATGTCCTGCAGTGTGTCTGTACCGTATGTCCTGCAGTGTGTCTGTACAGTGTGTCCTGCAGTGTGTCTGTACCGTATGTCCTGCAGTGTGTCTGTACCGTATGTCCTGCAGTGTGTCTGTACAGTGTGTCCTGCAGTGTGTCTGTACCGTATGTCCTGCAGTGTGTCTGTACAGTGTGTCCTGCAGTGTGTCTGTACCGTATGTCCTGCAGTGTGTCTGTACCGTATGTCCTGCAGTGTGTGTGTGTGTCTGTACAGTGTGTCTGTACAGTGTGTCCTGCAGTGTGTCTGTACCGTATGTCCTGCAGTGTGTCTGTACCGTATGTCCTGCAGTGTGTCTGTACCGTATGTCCTGCAGTGTGTCTGTACCGTATGTCCTGCAGTGTGTGTGTGTGTCTGTACAGTATGTCCTGCAGTGTGTGTGTGTGTGTGTGTGTGTGTGAGCTCTGCTGTGTTAGCTCCAACCCAGGTTCTGGCGACACTGTTGAACTGAGACAGTCTGGCACAGTGCTTGGCTGCCGTTGTTTAAACTTCATAATGACCCAGGTTGTCCTCACTTCAGACACACTTGGTGCACAAAGTCGATCTTTGAAAATGAGTCTCTTCAATTCATCAAACTCTTTTTTTTATTTTTTTAAATGTCCGACTTTATCCAGCAGGAATGTAAGGGAGGAGTATTGAGCGACAGAATAGAAGGTGGTGTAATGAAAGGAAGACGAGAGGACACTACATAAGTCTGCATATCAGACAGATGTGAAGAAAGAGTTGCCTGACTCTTGATAAGGTTTGTTTTTTTTTTGTGTTTTTTGCGTTGCCAAGGTTACGTCCCCTTTCCAGTCCCTTGACAACAGCGCGAATTACAGCCGGGCCGTCAAGGCTGAATTTGAATTGGTCCTAGGCAGCAGACCTGGGTTCAAATACTATTTGACATCTTTCAAATACTTGGGAGTGTTTGCTTTCACCTGCCTGGAGTGGCAGATGGTTGGGGTTTGGGACCTCTATTGGTACCGTTGTGCCAGACAAGCTCAATCAGGCACAGATAAAGTATTAGAAATGATTTCTCTAGAGGCCTTGAGGTCCTGAAAGTTGTGGGAGAGGAACGCATTAACAACCAGGACAGATGGATATCTCCCCCCCTCCTCTCTGTTCTGCACAGATATGCATTACCGTGCACAATGTACAGCCACAATGTATGCCAATGAAGCATTGAGCAAGTCTGTGATGTTTTCTTTTTCCTTCTCTCTGTCCATTTCTTTGTTTATTTTTTCCTTCATCCTCTGTTCATTCTCATGCCCAGCGGTGCCCATGTGAGAGGGGGGGGGGGGGGGTGGAGAGAGCGAGAGAGAGGGAAACTCACACCGTTTGGAAAACATTTCTCTGATTCCTGCAGGCGGGGTCTCTGGTTGTGCCCAGACAGGGGGAGAGAAATTTGTATAGGCTACAATTCCTGAGCGTCGTTCTGTAGCATATATTGGAGAGTACAGACAACTATAGAAAGAGTACGTTTTGAAAAGTGAAGGTGAAGTTCTCGTTTCTGACTGGCTCCTCTATCACATGCTACTACTGCCAGCTGAGCAGTGGGCTTGTCCAGTAGAGGGGGCTGTGGAGCTCAGCGTCAGCAGCAGGCAGGGCTTCAAGGCTGCGGACGACAGGGTGAATATGGCCAGGGCTTTACCTGAGCTGTGTTAGGGGCTGGCCTGGGGAAAGCTGGGACCTGTCTGCAGGGTGGGGGCAGAAAAGGGAGAGCCACCAACCCCCAACATCCTCACCTGGGTCCTGTTCATTAGGCATGAAACGGAGAAAAACAGACTGAAACCGAGAGGGCTTTTCACACGACTGAGCCGAACTGAACAGAGCGAAACCAAGCTGTGGTGCGCTGGCCTGGTTACGCATCCGCTAGAGCCGCGCTGAAAAGGATCATGTCCAAAATAAAACATCTGAGCCAGATATTACATTTTGGTTCAGAACGACTGTGTGAAAAGGCTACATGTGGCTTGGCTGTCTGCTGAAGTCACCAGGCACCTCCACAGGCAGAAAACACTGACACCTGCTAATGATTCTCATAAAGTTGGGATTTCCTGGGCCTTGCCAGTACACCGCCATCCCACCCCTTAACTCTGGAGCTCACCGCCGCTGTCACGATTCAGCTTTTTCTGAGCTTTTCATTTTTTTGCCTCATTTCCACTTTTTAGGCCAGATGTCTGGACACAGATTAAGTCTGCTAGTGGACTATCAACCCTTTCAATGGAGGTTCTCTACAGAGCATCGTTTTTAATCCATGACCAGGCTTGATCTATGTCAATCCTCCGTTTTGGGTTTAATCGGAGCTTGTTAAAGGGATATTGCAAATCTAGAGTGTTTCCTTACCTTAAAAGCAGCATATGGACAAGAAGAGACTGCAATCCACACTGATCTTTTATTTATATATATATATATATATATATATATATATATATATATATATATATATCTCTCTCTCTCTATATATATATAGATATACATATAGATATAGATATACATATAGATATAGATATAGATATACATATAGATATACATATAGATTAGGAAACCTATGTATTGTTGCTGAACTATCACTTTAAAGCCGCAATATGTCACTTTTTGGGGGACCGGACCAAATTCACGTAGACGTGTGTGATAGAGTTGCCATTCTCATTGAAAGCAAGTCTACGAAGCGGTTGATCTGTTCTATGTGCGCTACTTCTACGGCTTCCCGTTTTGAAGTTTCGTTCTTGCGTCTTTTACTTTTAGGTTTCGTACACCAGCTTCAAACAATCGAAAGTCCAATATTGCTAGTTATAGGACGTTGTATTTTACAGCGGTTTAGACGGTACCATGATTCTCTACACCAGGGTTTCACAAACTCGGTCCTGCCCCCCCCCCCCCCCCCCCCCCACCTGGTGCACGTTTTGGTTTTTGCCCTAGCACCACACAGCGAATTCAAATAATCAAAGCTTGATGATGACTTTGTTGTTTAAATCAGCTGTGTAGTACTTGGGCAAAAAAGGAAATGTGCCCCCAGATGGGGCCCCAGGACCGAGTTTGAGAAACCGAGCTCTAAACTATACAAGCTGTTTTTTCCACACAAACTGAAAATAAGTAAACCATCTTAGCATTTTAGCAACCAGGAAATGGCGGAGCGATTTCAGCATAGAACATCTTAATGTTTAAGCTAATATTACTATGCGCTTATTTATTTGATTCACGGTGAAGCGGCTCGTGTTGTGTTCAGTCTCAGACCGCTGGACTGCTCTCAACTAACTATGGACGGTGTCCCCAATGGCACCCTATTCCCTACACAGTGCACTACTTTTGACCAGAGACCTATGGAATAGGATGGCGTTTGGGTCACAAGCCCACGGTCATAATAACAGATCTATCAGAGTAACGTTAACGATGGAATCCTACTTAGTCTCCTGTCAGCGTGGGGGTGGGAAAGAAACTGTGAGCTGCTCGGCAACATTAATCATGTCAGTAGTGGAATGTTCTACTCCTGTTAAATTACCGTCTTCTAAAAGGAGGGAGGGAGGGAGAGGAAGGAAGAAGCGAAGCTGTACTTCATAAAACAATTAGTCAAGTACCGTTTTTGGCTTTCTGTGTGAGTCATCCTGTATTCTCCCGTAGCCCCTCACAGGCCCCCTTCTCCTTGTACAGAGGGACACGTTTCTCTCTCCAGGGGTGGTTAAGTCCAGATGTGTGTGTGCTTGAAGATGTTTTTGTGGAATTTCTTTGAGAGAGAGAGAGACTACTTCACCACCTTCCACGGTTGGGCCCTGTGCTGGAGGAGCGAGGGAGAGAGAAAAGGAGGGTGGAGTGTGTCACTCTACACGGACTGCTTCCTCTAGAAAGAGGGAGGGAGAGAGTGCAAGAAGAAGGTATAGAGAGAGTGAGTGACTGAGAGGGAGAAAATAAGTAAGAGGGGAGGTGGTGGCAGCTGGGTCACTCCTACACATGGCTCCAGATAAGTTGTAAAAACAAAACATTGCACGGTCGCTCTGAAGTGGACCACTCACATTCTGGGAGCATTAAACAATTGCTAAAGCCGACCAATAAACAGGAAGGAGAGAGATGAAGTACAGAGCCACGGTAAGAGAAGAACTGCTCACTCATTCTGCTCAAAGGCATTTGGAACTTGGAAGCAGCACTCTGCATCACAACGGTACACGTTTCATGCTGAGTCGTGTGTGTGTGTGTGTGTGGTGTGTGCTTGTGTGTGTGCGCGCTTCTGTTTAAATTGTGTACATGTGGCGGTGCTGAAGGACATGCATCTAAGGGCAGCAAATATATATGGCTGTTCCCTTCTAATGGAGAGGGAGCCGGTCGTTGGAGGTTTCGGTCAGTGAGTATTCTGTAACAGCTTTGTCAATCAGTACTCTCGAACTCCAAGGACACAGGAGAGGGGGGAGCGTTGCTGGGTTTTTGACCACAAAGCACCAGTTTCTCCTGGTACCAACCTAGCTATCCAGCTATGAAATGATCTAGTCTTCATATCTAGCTCTCCATCCATCACTTGTAACTGGGGGGGGTTTGACCACAAAGCCCGTAGCCAGTTTCTCCCGAGTCCTGACGCTGACTCGCCTGTAATCTATCTATGAATTCCTCTCCCAAGTTCTCTTCCTATCCATGGTCGTATTCATTAGGCACCAGAATGGACTGAAACTGGATGGGACTACCCGAACTTGTCCAATAAGAAATTCTCGTTCTACTTTTCCATTGCAAAACGTTTTGCAAAAGTGTTCTGTTTTGAATGCGGCCCAGTTCTAATTTCAACGCGGTATCTATGTGGCGTTATCTGTTGGTGTGTTTGCACCGCCACAGTGTTGTGATGGCAGGCCTGTGTTGTGAGGCTGGGCCTGGATTATTAGACGCTGACTGGGAGTGCGAGGGAGGATATTAATGAAACTACTGTCAGTCTGTCACAGTACCGAGGCAGCTCTCCAAGTATTCCCCAACCCCACTGCATACCTTCCGGTCACTGTCACCTCCTCAGCCTGGGGACTCCATAGAGAGAGATGGATGACTCATCTTGGATTTAACCCGTTTTTTTTTTTTAGCATGGGCATTGCCATTGAGGACTTCTGCCCTGCTTCGGACATTTTTAAAGTAGTCAACTTGGTGGGGATTCCTATTAGTTGTAGCCTCAACCCATGCTGCCACAGACACTATAATGATACAGATAGAATCATCTTTGTGTGTGTGACCGAGTCTCTGGGGGAGGGGACTGGGAGGGAAGACTGTGGTAGTGTCCCAATAATCTGGTTCTTCCCGAAGTGTGCACTTGTTCCCTACTCCTATTGGATTGGTCAAGGCATAGGCTAGGAAGTTTCCACCATTTACTTAAACCTGTCATTTCATTTCAAATCATCTCATCTTTTTTTTTCTTTTCCTCAGCCTGCTTTAAAATCCCTTTTGACGGGTGTGGTCACTTGAAACACTTCCCATGGAAAACCTGTCGATTTTGAGTGATATTTTCACCACCTCAGTCAAAATCCCAATTCAACCCCTGGTTGTATGTTATAGCGTTTTGATAGACCAAATATGATTTGTACAGTTTCCATAGGTTTGTTTAGTTAACTTCAAGGGCACCGCATGTTATCGAAAGAGTGCTAGTGTGTGTGTCTGAACCAATGCTGCCGTGAAACCTCCAGCTGCCGTGAAACCTCCAGCATTTAATAAGGAAGATGTGGGCGAGCCCCTTTTTGAACAGTATTCACTAGTCCCCAAACGGAAGAAAACTGACCGGAGCTACGAGGGCCTAGTCCACGTCTTGTCTTATTTGTTGCAAAAACCAGGTGCCCCATTCCCAGGGTCTCACGTCTTGTAAGTAGTGCATTAGAAGTTGTCCAGACTAGTTAACGTGGAGTTAATCAAATATTTTGATTTTTGAGGTGCAATATGACCGATCATTCCTGTGTCCTGCTAGTCTCTCCTTGAAAGCAGCACTCTTTGAGACTGCAATGAAAGCTACTCACTCTATATGACCCTCATTGTATACAATACTTTAGCCTGCAATAGAAGACCTTGCTATCGCCTCCATCTCTCTCCCTGTCAGTTGCTCCTGATTTTTTTATTATCTCATTGAGAGGAAATGCTGGTAATTTTAGGGGCTGGTGCACAGAGACCCACTGATTACAGAATACACTGAGTGTCCCCCTGAGAGACTGAATCAGTCACCGCTGCCTCTTATTGGCTGTACGTTGCTTTTATTTTTAATTGGCTGATCTGCTGTAGTGGGGAAAGGACTAGTTTGCGTTACAGGAAACGTTTTGTCATAGCAAATACTGGTCTCCTTAGACCTCTTTAAAACAGCTCTTCCCAAGTCTGTCATCATAAACCCTTATTGATTTCACTTCAGTAGGTTCTCAGTCTGTGTGTTTCCGTGTGAAAGATTTCTACAGTAACACTTCCTATGAATACCCGCTTTGTAATGTATTCTAAGCGTTTATAACAAGCCATGCATTAGAACACACGATATATGCACTAATAGCAGTTCAAATATACAATACACCCGAAAGTGATGCTTTAAAATTGAAAGTGCGCAGGATACCGTGTTGTGGTTTGATACATATCTTGACTGTTTAAAAAAACAAAAACATTTTGCTTCCATGCTAACTTGCTAAATGGCCACTTTTGACCTCACATGCTGTCATGGAAAACCCAGAAGCTTCAATCAGCCGACAACCTTGAGGAAGACCATGACTGCTGTCCCCTGTCAGTTCTGTAGTGAGTCACAATATGTAGTCGGGTGTGTGATCCCATGTCTGTGAAAACAACTAAACTATCCATCTGTGCTCGCTCTCTTTCCCTCTCCGCATTCCTCCGTTTTTGATAAGAGGAAAGAGCGGAGGAGGGTCTGACAACTGATTCATAGTGGCAGTGTTCAAAGGGGTAAAACTCTGAGTGGCTAACCATGCTCTCCGTATCGTTGAGGCTGGCGGTGAATGCCGTCAAAAAATATTTCACCTTTTGTGGTCTTCCGTAGTTGTTTTCTCCCGGATGTTGATTCGCAGTGTTGCCTGAAATCACCATAGCAACGGATACAGTCGTGCTGGCTTGCTGTTGCCATCACCGGCGTTCTTGTGCTGCTATGCCGACTGGTATGATGTTTTTGCTTCCCTCGTCTAAAATAAACGCAGCATTAGTCTTACTCTTCCACTGAGCTCATTTACCCGAGGAAATATGATCAAGAAGTGACCTTTTCTATAAAGAAGCCTTTATTCATGGTTTAACGCTTCACCCCCCCCCCCCCCCCCCACTACAATCTGAAAAGGTTTATAACATGAAACTCTATTATGTGATAATATAACAGGATACCATGGCTAAGGACCACTTACAGTTTATTCAAAATAGAAACATAACCACTTCCAAGTCACTCACTCACTGTAACTGTAATGGATGGTATGTTCATTTGTCATAGCTTTTATGCCTCAGACTTTAAAGATGCTGAAAATGCAAATGAACCCATTTAGCTGCTTTTTATATGCATTACATCGGGTTTATATAAACTCAGCAAAAAAAGAAATGTCCCTTTTTCAGGACCCTGTCTTTCAAAGATAATTCATTAAAATCCAAGTAACTTCACTGATTTTCATTGTAAAGGGTTTAAACACTGTTTCTCATGCTTGTTCAATGAACCATAAACAATTAATGAACATGCACCTGTGGAACGGTCGTTAAGACACTAACAGCCAGACAGATCTGGCAAAAAGTGCTCTTCACTGACGAGTCGCGTTTTATTTATTTATACCTTTATTTAACTAGGCAAGCCAGTTAAGAACAAATTCTTATTTTCAATGATGGCCTAGGAACAGTGGGTTAACTGCCTGTTCAGGGGCAGAACGACAGATTTGTACCTTGTCAGCTCGGACATTTGAACTTGCAACCTTCCGGTTACTAGTCCAACGCTCTAACCACTAGGCTACCCTGCCGCCCCTGGCTTTGTCTCACCAGGGGTGATGGTCGGATTTGCTTTTATCGTCGAAGGAATGAGTGTTACACCGAGGCCTGTACTCTGGAGCAGGATTGATTTGGAGGTGGAGGGTCCATCATGGTCTGGGGCGGTGTGTCACAGCATCATCGGACTGAGCTTGTCTTTGCATGCAATCTCAACGCTGTGCGTTACAGGGAAGACATCCTCCTCTCTCATGTGGTACCCTTCCTGCAGGCTCATCCTGACATGACCCTCCAGCATGACAATGCCACCAGCCATACTGCTCGTTCTGTGCGTGATTTCCTGCAAGACAGGAATGTCAGTGTTCTGCCATGGCCAGCAAAGAGCTCGGATCTCAATCCCATTGACCACGTCTGGGACCTGTTGGATCGGAGGGTGAGGGCTAGGGCCATTTCCCCCCCAGAAATGTCCAGGAACTTGCAGGTGCCTTGGTGGGAGAGCGGGGTAACATCTCACAGCAAGAACTGGCACGTCTGGTGCCAGTCTAATGCAGCAGATACTGACTGTTACTTTTGACCCCCCCTGCCCCCCCCTTTGTTCAGGGACACATTATATAATTTCTGTTAGTCACATGTCTGTGGAACTTGTTCAGTTTATGTCTCAGTTGTTGAATATTACGTTCATACAAATATTTACACGTTAAGTTTGCCAAAAATGAACGCAGTAGACAGTGAGAGGACATTTTCTTTTTTTGCTGAGTTTATATCAGAATTTCAACCTTTTTTAAGCAACCAAAGGACACTGCAAAGGTCAGGCAAAGGGCAAAGCATTGTTTTATGGTTATGCAGCAGACCCATTCATTCCCCTGAGCCGCACCCGGTCGTTCACTGCTCTGTGCAGATGAGTGAGTGAGTGAGTGAGTGTGTAAGGGAGAGGGAACACAGCAGTGGGCCTAGTCGGGCTCCCGGCTCCTTTGTTTTCCTCACAGGATTTGGAAAAGGTGACCGCATGCTGTTAGCGGCAAGTACTGTAACGAGCGCAGGGGTGTTGGTGTGTTCAACAAAGACGTGTGGTGGGAAGGGGCAGAGGGTGGGGAGGCAGGAAAACACAACTGCAAAAAGCCCCATTTTGAGGAACAATGAAATAATGGAGAGAGGTGGTGTTGGGAGAACTCTGCGAGAATGGGAAACCAAAAGCGGGAGAAAAGGGGTTCCTCTCCCTGTCAGAGAGAACTCCCTCCCTGTGTTAAGAAGAATGTTGGTACTGTGCCATCGTTTCTTGAAATGCTTTCCCCATAGAAATGGAATTAATAGTACGGTCCACCCACCCACCCATCATGTCATCATTCACTTAGAGGGGGATGTCCATTCTAGTAATTCCATTTCTATGGCTTTCCCCTTGCTGTCTTCTGCGTATAACTCAACCCCTCTGAATCCGAGAGGTGCGGGGGGCTGCCTTAATCAACATCCACATCTTCGGCGCCCGGGGAACAGTGGGTTAACTGCCTTGCTCAGGTTCAGAATGACCTTGTCAGCTCGGGGATTCGATCCAGCAACTTTTCGGTTACTGGCCCAAGGCTCTAACCACTAGGCTACCTGCTAACCCATAATTATATTGCTATGGCTTTCCCCTGGCTGTTGGAGCGATTTAGATGTCCAGATAACAGGCTTCTTGCTAACGAGCCCAACAAACCCTGGGAGAGACACTTCTCTCAGCGCAGCACCGCCCTGAGACGGACCACTTTTTTCCTCAGGAACTGCAGGTTCTTTGTTCCTCCGGCTGTGTGAAACGATAGCCCACCAAGAACTCTGGGCCCGTATTCCAAAAGCCTTTGAGTCGGAAGTGCTGATCTAGAACCGGGTCACCCCTCTCCATACCATTCGTTATGATCTGAAAAGGCAGAAAGTATTCCAGGTCATTCCGCCTACTCTGGGGCTGTGAATACGGGCCTACGACTTGAAGGCGGGGGGGGGGGGGGGTGAAGGAGATGGAGGGGTGGTGGGGACCACAAACTACCTGAAGACCCTCAGAGGGATACAGTGTGAATGAAGTGAGAGTTAGAGGCTGGTGTGAAAGCTTGAGTCATCACCCTGTAAAGAGTACAGATGTTGCATCTTAATTTGAGCCAGTTTGCTACGGCAGGAAAATAAACCTGCAGCAACAGGAAATGTGGATTATAATTCATGGACATTTTTGCAAGGGCTGATGCATCTTTTGTACGGGAAAATCAAGTCTGAATTTTCAAAGTGGAAATCTTTTTAATCTTCAAATGTACTGCAGTTCTCCTGCAACAGGATGATCACATTAGTGATTGTAGCCGGAACAACTCGCCCGCCATTAAGTCATAAAGCAAAACGACATGAGATGTTGTAATTAAGTGTTGTTGTGCGGAGTCTCCTCAAGCCCAGGCAATTCCTTAGGATTTCAGTCTGACGGGCTCTACGCAGTCTATGCGAATGGAGTCGACAGAGGTCCGTTTGCCTCGCTCCTTATGAAGTTCTACGTGTATTTGTGCGGCTGCATTCGTGGAAGACAAACGGACCTCCGTCTGCTCCGTTTTGAATAGACTGTGTAGAGTCCTTCGCGACCAGGGTTTGCGTCACAATTGGCACCGTATTCCCTGCATAGTGCACTACTTTTAACCAGAGCCCTATGGGATCTAGTCAAAAGTAGTGCAGTATATAGGGAGCAGGGTGCCATTTGGGACAACTATTGGGACTACTTCACTTCACACCTCTACTTCTACTTCACATCTCTTCTGCCATCTCTTGTTATAGTGCCCTGTTGCATAAAGGAGGGAGAGGGATGAGGGGGAAGGGGGAGCAGGGTAGGGTACCGTGTGAAGCAGGGAGTTGTTTTTGGAACATTGGGGGGGGGGGTACAGTGATGGCGATGGATAAGGAATGGAATCGTTTCCTGGCACCACACGTTCCTCTCCAGTCTCCTCCCCTCCTCCGCTACACTTGCGTGTTCTGTCCGTTTCATCCCTCCTCTCTCTCTCTCTCTCTCTCTCTCTGTTTTTCTCCTCTGTGCTACAGGCCGTCTTGTCCACAGCTGCCTCACCTAGCCCTTAATTAGGAGGAGGAGCACCCCTCTCCATCCCCTGAGCCGAGGCCCTACTGTGTCAATAACGCAACAACAACACATGCAGCGTGTGTGTGTGTGTGTGTGTGTTGTAATGAACATGGACAATGAACAATAAACATTTGCGTGTGGACCCGTGTGTGTGCTGGCATAATCATCGGTGCGTTCCCTGCCTCGTTGATGCGTCCAGAGCGTGGTGACAGATCTGTGTGGTACTGTATAGTGATAGTGAGCCATGGATCTAGGTAACATTCGTGATCTGGTGCATAAAACTCAAGTCTCCATCGTAGAAAACAGGTTTCTGGGTGAACGCATTGACAAGCTGAAGGATGTAAGTTAAGTGTTATTTTTAGACTGGGGATTTTAGATTGGGTGGGGCCTTTTTAAGACTTTGGTCGAAGCGTTAACTTTTTTCTTTCGGGTTTGGGTTTTCCTCCGCTTCTAGTTGTAGCGTTCATAGGCTTACAAAATGAGTTGCTTTCCAAGGAGAGCTCTTTGGTGTGGAACGCTGCAGAACTCTAGTTTCTACAATCACTTTCTGTCTGTGTATGTTATTGAGTGTGTGTGGAAATGGGTACCTTTTTTTGTGAAGCGTAAATTGTCATAGTGTGTGTCTTGAGGTACGTAGCTAGATTCCCGGGGCTGTTCTGAGCGCTTACTTGTCAGGAATAAATGAACACACTGGGAGATGCTGGCGCGCAACGTTGATTTCAACTTAACCAGGGTCTGCTTAGAATGTCTCTTTGCCTCACCAATTTATAGAATTGCTTCCTTTTGCCAACCACCTCCTCCCTCTCCCCTCCCTCCAGGCTGTGGGGAGTGACGGGGTGCGGATCAGCATGGAGAGTGCCCTGACGGCCAGGGACCGGGTGGGTGTCCAGGACTTTGTCCTGCTGGAGAACCACACCAGCGAGGCGGCCTTCATCGAGAACCTGCGCAAGCGCTTCAAGGAGAACCTCATCTATGTAAGACGCCTACCCCAATTACTCTCACCTTCTGGGTCAACGCTTGTTTATTTTGTGTTCTGTTGCATAACGTGTTGCTGACCTAATGAATTTGTGCCTGCTGGAAAATCACATCTAAATTGTGTAGATGCATCCCAGCGTTTCCCCCACTGTGTTGTCACCTCAGACACCCTGAAGTCTCTGTCTCTCTCTCTCTGTCTCTCTCTGTCTCTCTCTGTCTCTCTCTCTGTCTCTCTCTCTCTCTCTGTCTCTGTCTCTCTCTGTCTCTCTCTCTCTCTGTCTCTCTCTCGGTCTCTCTCTCTCGGTCTCTCTCTCTCTCTCTCTCTCTCGGTCTCTCTGTCTCTCTGTCTCTCTGTCTCTGTCTCTGTCTCTCAGACATACATCGGCTCAGTCCTGGTGTCGGTGAACCCCTACAAGGATCTGGAGATCTACACCAAGAACCACATGGAGCGCTACCGAGGCGTTAACTTCTACGAGGTCTCTCCCCACGTGTGAGTAACCTGAACCCGGGTACCCCAACCCACCACCTCTCCCCCTTCTCCTCCACCTCCTCCCATCCCAGTTGACTCAGTCGTGGACTAACAGTTATGTAACAGAGAGGTTTTCAGAGTGTCTGCTCGACATACGTTACGTTGAGGCTGTTTTGTTTTGAGTTGCTAGGCGAAGAGGTTCATTCCTGGCCGGTTCCTCTGACTCTCTGACCACGGACGAACAATGGACTGTATTATTGGAGAGTCCTCCATGTGCTCAATGTTCCCGGCTTCGCTGCTCCTCGACTCTTGTGCTTTTCCCCCGTTCTACTCAACCATGTAGCCAAATGTTTTCTGTCTGTCTGAGGGGGGGGAGGAGGAACAGAGATGAATTGGCGACGGGTTGAAGGGAGGAAGGCTGGGTTGATGGTGCAAGGTGGTACCAGAGGGGTGTTCCTCTGCCCCAGCCCCTCCCCACCACTCACAACCACCCTCTCCCGGGGCTTTCGGGTGGTGACTGATAGGGGTCTTTCTCGAGGGGTTGACATTGGCGCTAACGTTATCTCAATTCTATGTTTCAAGGGAAGGGGAAAGGGGGGATACCTAGTCAGTTGCACAACTGAATGCACTCAGCCGAAATGTGTCTTCCACGTTTAACCCCACCCCTCTGAATCCCACACCCCTGTCGTGTGGGCAAAACGGGCTGAATAAACATGGCGCCCCTCTGATATTACATGGAGCCTGTTGTAACAGGACCTTTCATAGCTCACTTCACTGTGTGACCACCACACCTACCAAATGGGATCTTATTTAAAAGGGTAGAATCATCTTTATTCACCAAGTACATTTGTATGGACCAGGAATTTGACCCGGTGAAATGGCGAGGACAATCAAAACAATATATAGGCAAAACAATTTCAAACGAATCCAAACTTTTTGTATCTGCACAGTTCTTCCTCCTCCACAGGACTTGACTGACTCATGCTCTCTCTTTCTATTTCTCTTCCTTCCTTCCTTCCTTCCTTCCTTCCTTCCTTCCTTCCTTCCTTCCTTCCTTCCAGCTACGCGGTGTCTGACAACTCGTACCGGTCCATGCGGACGGAGCGTAGGGACCAGTGCATCCTCATCTCTGGGGAGAGCGGTGCCGGCAAGACGGAGGCCTCAAAGAAGATCCTGCAGTACTACGCCGTGACCTGTCCCGCCAGCGACCAGGTGGAGACGGTCAAGGACCGCCTGCTGCAGTCCAACCCTGTCCTAGAGGTGACCGCCGGGGGGGGTTCCACGTCATCCGCTGCATGTGCCTGGCTTGGTCCAGTGTAAAACAAGACGTTATATTTCTGTGTGTGTGTGTGTGTGTGTGTGTATATGCGGCCTCTCCTGGAGTGTGAGCGGGGGTCTCTACTCATGTAGTGTACTGTGTTGAGGTGTGTTGGCTGGGATAGTGGGGTACAGATGGGGAGAAGATGTGTTAGGATCACAACAGAGCAGTACAGACAGACAGACTAACTGACTGCCTGCCCTGTAATCTAGCCCCGTGTCTCAGCCATAGCACAACACACCTGACTGTCTGACCCCACTTTAACACATCGGTCTACCTCCTCCCCTCTTCCATCTCCCCCTCTCTCCTGTCTCCCACTCTTTTCTCTCTTCGTTCTTTGTGGACCTCCCCTCTTTTATCCTCTGTCTCCCTCCTCCTCTGTCTCCCTCCTCCTCTGCCTCCCTCCTCCTCTGCCTCCTTCCTCTCTGCCTCCCTCCTCTCTGCCTCTCTTCCTCCCTCCTCTCTGCCTCTCACTCCCTCCATCTCTGCCTCTCTCCCTCCCTCCTCCTGTCTCCCTCCTCTCTGCCTCTCTTCCTCTCTCTCTGCCTCTCTCCTTCCCTCCTCCTGTCTCCCTCCTCTCTGCCTCTCTTCCTCTCTCTCTGCCTCTCTCCCTCCCTCCTCCTCTGTCTTCCTCCCTCCTCCTCTGTCTTCCTCCCTCCTCCTCTGTCTTCCTCCCTCCTCCTCTGTCTCCCTCCTCCTCTGTCTCCCTCCTCCTCTGTCTCCCTCCTCCTCTGTCTCCCTCCTCTCTGCCTCTCTTCCTCTCTCCTCCTCT
This sequence comes from Oncorhynchus clarkii lewisi, assembly GCF_045791955.1. Taxonomy (NCBI): domain Eukaryota; kingdom Metazoa; phylum Chordata; class Actinopteri; order Salmoniformes; family Salmonidae; genus Oncorhynchus; species Oncorhynchus clarkii. The sequence goes on from NC_092170.1 coordinate 9,006,261, forward strand.
GTCTCTCTCTGCCTCTCTTCCTCTCTCTCTGCCTCTCTTCCTCTCTCTCTGCCTCCTCCTCTGTCTCCCTCCTCTCTGCCTTTCTTCCTCCCTCTCTTCCTCCCTATGTGTGTGATCCCAGGCTTTTGGAAACGCCAAAACGTTGCGCAACGACAACTCCAGCCGCTTCGGCAAATACATGGACATCCAGTTTGACTTCAAGGTGAGTGGTCACAAACACAGACGCGCGCGCACAATGACCGAGTATGTTCCTGTAAGGGGGAAACCAGTACATATCCACTGACAGTCCTTTCATATTAACTTGTACAATATGTTTTATTTTTCCACTCCTACGTTACTGTACTGTCCACGGGGCTCGTTCGTTTCCTGGGGGCGTGTACACCTGCATGTGGCTCTGTGTCTGTCTCAGTATCCCTGCCTCACCTCTCCTCCTCCCCCGGTTCCCTCTCTCCCCGCGGCAGGGTGCACCGGTGGGGGGCCACATCCTCAACTACCTGCTGGAGAAGTCACGGGTGGTGCACCAGAACCACGGTGAGAGGAACTTCCACATCTTCTACCAGCTGATTGAGGGGGGTGAGGAGGACCTGCTGCGGCGCCTGGGCCTGGAGAGGAACCCCCAGCAGTACCAGTACCTCGTCAAGGTGGGGGATACCAGAGCTTCGCTCTATGGTTGGGTCTGGAATGGGACACGGTTCACTTTTGGACCAGAGTCTGTCCAGCTGTTTGGGGCTCAGGTCAAAAGTCATGCAATCGTGTGGGATTTGAGATTTATCCCCGAGTCTCTCCTTTAGGGCAGGAAGAGGTGTGTCTGTAGCTGCAGTTATCCCTGTCTTCTCTCTCTCTCTCGTCCATCCATCTCTCTCACTGACGTTCTCTCTACCGTGCGCTGTCTCTAGCCCAGTGGGAGCCTGTTGAATGCACCCAGTGTGTTGTTAGTGCTGCTATAGAGACGCTCTCAGGTGAAGCAGTTGTCTATCCCTCCCCCACTGAGACCTACAAGACTTCTGCAAAAACACACACAGACAGACACACACACACACACACACACGCGCGTCCGCACTGATTTAGTCAGCCAATGAACATTTGTGTGTGTGTGTGTGTGTGTGCTGAATCTACAATTTAGTACGCATACATGTACAGCCTGTGAAGAGAAACCATGCAAAACATCAAACTGCCCGTCTCTCAAAAAAACATGTGTAAATCTCTTCACCTTGGTGGATGTTTCTGATTGAACTTTCTTTTGCACTCGCCTGACGAACACGAGCGCCTGTCTCCTGTTTACCAACACCGATTTCAGCGGTCGGCTGCTTTGGTCGAGGGAGGTTTTGATGTAGCCATGTGGTGTTTTTGGGTCTCTCAGGGGAACTGTCCCAAGGTGAGCTCCATCAACGACCGCAGCGACTGGAAGGTGGTGAGGAAGGCCCTGTCTGTCATCGGCTTCAGCGAGGACGAGGTGGAGGTAAGAACCTGTTTGTTGCCACACTCAGACGTGACGTCAGCCACTGAGGTGTGCTACCTCGAATACTACTACTGAGTACTGGTTCCCTTTGACTGTCTGACCAATCACGTCTGTGCTTTGGGTTCCGCCCTCTGTTTTGTTTCTGCACCTTTTGTGCTGCGGTTGTGTGACTGTCTGTATTGACCAATGAAGGGATCTTATCTTACAGGGGGTAAAGAGAGGGCGTGGTCGTGGTGAAAGAGCTGATTTGTGCGAGTGTCTCTTGCACTTTCATGACTGTAGTCTGGGCTTGTGGCCAGAGCTCAGTGTGTATCAGTTCAGAAAGGGGGGGAGAGCAGGTGGTTATCTATCGTATACAGTACTGACACACACACACACACACACGAGGCCAACTTCACTATATGCTTGCATGTGGGGGGAGGATGGTTGGCCCCCTTTTAGTTGGATTAGGCTTTATCAAATATAGTTTAATACGTTCAGCCATCAAGATAGCGTTGTCTTTTAGCGCATCGCAATAAAATGTGTTATCTTATCATGCCTAATCTTCACATGGCTTCTCTCTCTCTCTCTCTTCCCCCCACCCCTAGGAGCTGTTAAACATTATTGCCAGCGTTCTTCACTTGGGCAACATTCAGTATGGAGGAGAAGACAGCGGCAATGCCTACATCACTACAGACACACAGATCAAATACCTGGCGAGGGTATGACCCCCCCCCCCCCCCCCCCCACTTACTACAGTGTACCCATGGAAACACTACTCCTACTACACTCAGTCAATCATGTACCGTGTCGTTACTCTCTTCCCCTAGCTCCGTACTTCCACCGCCCATTGTCTCGGTAGGATGGATAACATTGACGCTGGTGTTGTGTTGATGTTTTTGCTGTTGACGTTTTGCAGTTACTCGGTGTGGATGGCTTGGTCCTGAAAGAAGCGCTCACACACAAAACGATCATCGCCAAAGGGGAAGAGGTAGGCTGGAACCTTCTCTACGCCAGTGTTCTTTTATAGGACGCCCGGTGAGAGACGTTCTATAGTCAACATATATAACGGCATACACAGGACTGTTTCCATTGTCCTCTGTGTGTGTGTGTGTCCATGTCTGATCTGTGTGTGTGTGTCCATGACTGATCTGTGTGTGTCTCCATGTCTGATCTGTGTGTGTGTGTCTCCATGTCTGATCTGTGTGTGTGTCTCCATGTCTGATCTGTGTGTGTGTGTGTGTCTCCATGTCTGATCTGTGTGTGTGTCTCCATGTCTGATCTGTGTGTGTGTGTGTGTCTCCATGTCTGATCTGTGTGTGTGTGTGTCTCCATGTCTGATCTGTGTGTGTGTGTGTGTGTGTGTGTCCATGTCTGATCTGTGTGTGTGTGTGTGTCCATGTCTGATCTGTGTGTGTGTGTGTCCATGACTGATCTGTGTGTGTCTCCATGTCTGATCTGTGTCTGTGTGTGTGTCTCCATGTCTGATCTGTGTGTGTGTGTATCCATGTCTGATCTGTGTGTGTGTGTGTGTCTCCATGTCTGATCTGTGTGTGTGTCTCCATGTCTGATCTGTGTGTGTGTGTGTGTCTCCATGTCTGATCTGTGTGTGTGTGTCCATGTCTGATCTGTGTGTGTGTGTCCTCCAGCTAAAGAGCCCTCTGAACCTGGAGCAGGCGTCGTCGGCCCGGGACGCCCTGTCTAAAGCCGTGTACGGCCGCACCTTCACCTGGCTCGTCAACAAGATCAACGTCTCCCTGGCTTACAAGGTAACACACACACACACACACACAAACTAACGCCCCATTCACCGCTGACCCCCCCCTTGTTGGCCTGATATCCCTAAATCTACCCTAGTCTTCTCACCCTCCTGTCAGCCTGCACTTTTGACCTATTAGCTGGCCATTTCATAGACTGTGGCGGTAGGGCTCCCCCTTGTGGATGTGTTGTAGTACTACGTGTCAGAGCAGTAACGCTCATTCAACGGCACTGCGTTTCTGTACAGGCTGTTGTCTGATGGGGATTAGGTCAGTGCATATTTGAGCTGTGAGGTACTCTCTAACCGTAATGCCCATGTCCATGTCTGCTGTGAGTTTGTCATTTCGGCTGTGTTTAAGTATGCACATTAACCAATGACGAGCTACTCGTTTTATTCTGAGTCTGTTAGCTTACTTTGTCGCTGAGAAGTTTACGAATTGCTCCTTCATGAAAGCTGTCATTTCTTCTTCTAGGATGAGACCTATAAGAACGCTTCAGTCATTGGCCTGCTGGATATCTATGGTTTTGAAGTCTTCCAGCACAACAGGTACCAGAGGAATATAGAACTCATTTTCCCATCATCTGTTGTATTTTCCACAGCGTTTTACCATTTACCGTCGTCTAACGGTTCACCTGTAATCGTGTGTGTGTGTGTGTGTCGCAGTTTTGAGCAGTTCTGCATTAACTACTGCAACGAGAAGCTGCAGCAGCTCTTCATCGAGCTCACCCTCAAGTCCGAGCAAGATGAGTACGAAGCGGAGGGAATCACGGTGAGACTGCTCTCTCTTTCTCCTACCAGGGCGTCTCGATCTCCATCCCCTCCCCTCTCAACCCTACGTCTCGGAGGGACCTTCCCTCTGCTGCACTCCTCCATCTTTTAATTCTCCCTTTACCTACCACTCCCTCTCTTCTGTCTCGTCCCTCTCCTTCCACCTTCTCCCTTTACCACTCTCCCTCTCTTCTGTCTCGTCCCTCTCCTTCCACCTTCTCCCTTTACCACTCTCCCTCTCTTCTGTCTCGTCCCTCTCCTTCCACCTTCTCCCTTTACCACTCTCCCTCTCTTCTGTCTCGTCCCTCTCCTTCCACCTTCTCCCTTTACCACTCCCCCTCTCTTCTGTCTCGTCCCTCTCCTTCCACCTTCTCCCTTTACCACTCCCCCTCTCCCTCTTTTCTGTCTGGTCCCTCTCCTTCCACCTTCTCCCTTTACCACTCTCCCTCCCGCTCTCTTCTGTCTCGTCCCTCTCCTTCCACCTTCTCCCTTTACCTCTCCCCCTCTCTTCTGTCTCGTCCCTCTCCTTCCACCTTCTCCCTTTACCACTCCCCTCTCCCTCTTTTATGTCTCGTCCCTCTCCTTCCACCTTCTCCCTTTACCACTCTCCCTCCCCCTCTCTTCTGTCTCGTCCCTCTCCTTCCACCTTCTCCCTTTACCCCTCCCCCTCTCTTCTGTCTCGTCCCTCTCCTTCCACCTTCTCCCTTTACCACTCTCCCTCTCTTCTGTCTCGTCCCTCTCCTTCCACCTTCTCCCTTTACCACTCTCCCTCTCTTCTGTCTCGTCCCTCTCCTTCCACCTTCTCCCTTTACCACTCTCCCTCTCTTCTGTCTCGTCCCTCTCCTTCCACCTTCTCCCTTTACCACTCCCCCTCTCTTCTGTCTCGTCCCTCTCCTTCCACCTTCTCCCTTTACCACTCTCCCTCCCCCTCTCTTCTGTCTCGTCCCTCTCCTTCCACCTTCTCCCTCTCTTCTGCCTCGTCCCTCTCCTTCCACCTTCTCCCTTTACCACTCCCCCTCTCTTCTGTCTCGTCCCTCTCCTTCCACCTTCTCCCTTTACCACTCTCCCTCCCCCTCTCTTCGGTCTTGTCCCTCTCCTTCCACCTTCTCCCTTTACCCCTCCCCCTCTCTTCTGTCTCGTCCCTCTCCTTCCACCTTCTCCCTTTACCACTCCCCCTCTCCCTCTTTTATGTCTCGTCCCTCTCCTTCCACCTTCTCCCTTTACCACTCTCCCTCCCCCTCTCTTCTGTCTCGTCCCTCTCCTTCCACCTTCTCCCTTTACCCCTCCCCCTCTCTTCTGTCTCGTCCCTCTCCTTCCACCTTCTCCCTTTACCCCTCCCCCTCTCTTCTGTCTCGTCCCTCTCCTTCCACCTTCTCCCTTTACCACTCTCCCTCTCTTCTGTCTCGTCCCTCTCCTTCCACCTTCTCCCTTTACCACTCTCCCTCTCTTCTGTCTCGTCCCTCTCCTTCCACCTTCTCCCTTTACCACTCTCCCTCTCTTCTGTCTCGTCCCTCTCCTTCCACCTTCTCCCTTTACCACTCTCCCTCTCTTCTGTCTCGTCCCTCTCCTTCCACCTTCTCCCTTTACCACTCTCCCTCCCCCTCTCTTCTGTCTCGTCCCTCTCCTTCCACCTTCTCCCTCTCTTCTGTCTCGTCCCTCTCCTTCCACCTTCTCCCTTTACCACTCCCCCTCTCTTCTGTCTCGTCCCTCTCCTTCCACCTTCTCCCTTTACCACTCCCCCTCCCCCTCTCTTCTGTCTCGTCCCTCTCCTTCCACCTTCTCCCTTTACCACTCTCCCTCTCTTCTGTCTCGTCCCTCTCCTTCCACCTTCTCCCTTTACCACTCTCCCTCCCCCTCTCTTCTGTCTCGTCCCTCTCCTTCCACCTTCTCCCTCTCTTCTGTCTCGTCCCTCTCCTTCCACCTTCTCCCTTTACCACTCCCCCTCTCTTCTGTCTCGTCCCTCTCCTTCCACCTTCTCCCTTTACCACTCCCCCTCCCCCTCTCTTCTGTCTCGTCCCTCTCCTTCCACCTTCTCCCTTTACCACTCCCCCTCTCTTCTGTCTCGTCCCTCTCCTTCCACCTTCTCCCTTTACCACTCCCCCTCTCTTCTGTCTCGTCCCTCTCCTTCCACCTTCTCCCTGTCAGCTCTGTATGACTGTCTACACGGGGATTGGTTGCCCGCTCCACGTCTCAGAACAGGAGTGCTGCTGATCTAGGATCAGTTTAGGCTTTTAGATCATAATGACTGAGATTATATGAAAAGGGGGGGGCTGATCATAGACCAGCACTCTTCCTGAGACGCTTTGTGAATACGGGCCCATGAGGGAGCTGAGTGCAGAGGGCCGAGCGATTCATGCCCAGTCAGTCATTCGTCAAAGGGGACGTTATTGTACAACGTGTAATGTGGGCTGTGTTTGATGATGATGATGTGGTGGTAAACCTGTTAATAAAGTGTGTGTGTGTGTGCGCGGCAGCAAACAGCCATGAAGGTTTGTTTGACCGTATGCATAGCATGTGGGTTCAGAATGTCCTCCTTGTCCCGGATTCTCAGCATTCTGTAAATGCCTGTAAATTTCCCAACCGTTAACATTGTAGGACAGTTCCGTCTCCTAAACAAGCCATTTTTAGATGCCGTTGTTTTCCTCGCTGTCTCACAGTGGGAGCCCGTGCAGTACTTCAACAACAAGATCATCTGTGATCTGGTGGAGGAGAAGTTCAAAGGCATCATCTCCATTCTGGTGAGAATCCGTTTCAAGCTATAACGTAACCCTTTTCAAGTTGACCTTTCACCTTTCTCTCGCCTCTTGGCCCCTCTGCGTCTGGTATGTCCTGCTGTCACAGTCAACTGTCCATCTAATGTATTTCTCTTTCATTCTCTCTCTCTCTCTCTCACATTTTCATTCTCCATCTCTCTTTCATTTTCATTCTCTTTCATTCTCTCTCTCTTTCATTCTCTCTCTCTTTCATTCTCTCTCTCTTTCATTCTCTCTCTCTTTCATTCTCGCTCTCTTTCATTCTCGCTCTCATTCTCTTTCTCTCTCTCTCTCTTTCATTCTCTCTCTGTCTCTTTCATTCTCTTTCTCTCTCTCTCAGGACGAGGAGTGCCTGAGGCCAGGGGACGCCAGTGACATCACCTTCCTGGAGAAGTTGGAGAATACTGTGGGAGGCCACGCCCACTTGACAACGTGAGTCTCCCGCTGCTAACCTCCCGCTGCTAACAGAGCAACAGGAGACGTGGTGAGAGCTGGCGGTCAGTTGACTTTGTCAGGACACAGAAGCCCGTAGACATTACGTGAATCAACAAAGTTGTAATGCTTGGTCTGCAGTAGTGCATAACTATTAAAAACGAAATATCTGTTGGGAACAAAATGCACACGAGTTAAAGGAGAACTCCTCCCATTAGTCCGTTGTAAACATAAGTCGTGTTCATTAGGTACCAAATGGAAGAAAACAGGTTGAAACCGGGAGGGATTACCTGAAAGTGTTTTCAATAAGAAAAGCTTGTTTTCTTTTTCCGTTGCAAAATGTTTTGCTACGGTGTCTATGGTGTGCCCTGACAAATGGTCACTTGTTGTTGGTGTGTTCCTCGTAGTCACAAGCTGGCCGATGGAAAGACCCGGAAGGTGATGGGCCGAGAGGAGTTCAGACTGCTGCACTACGCTGGAGAGGTCAACTACAACGTCAACGGTGTGTGTGTGTGTGTGTGTGTGTGTGTGGCGCAGCGTCAATTGTTAGGGGGAAGCAAGAGGGAGAAGACCAGAGGGAAAGGAAGGATGTTCTGTAGTGGTCTGTCACTGTGTGTGTAATCATTCTTTCCCCCAACCTTACTCGGAGTGCATGTGCTCTTCCTCTCTCTCTTCACCCTCTAGGCTTCCTGGACAAGAACAATGACCTCCTCTTCAGGAACTTGAAAGAGGTGAGAGGGAGAATTCAGGCCAAAAGGGGAAAGGATTAAGATAGTAGATGGATGATATGATTGGAGAATAGACCAGACTCTGAGATTGTGTTCTTTCCTCGTGTGTGTGTGTGTGTGTGTGTGTGTGTGTGTGTGTGTGTGGAACAGTGTGGTAGTTCTAGTCGTAGTGAGCTGTACTCATTCTCTGTGCGTTGTCCATCCACAGGTCATGTGTATGTCTGATAATAAGATTCTGACCCAGTGCTTTGACCGGGCGGAGCTGAAGGACAGCAAGAGACCTGAGACGGTGAGAACAGCCATTACCCTGTAGTACCACTCAGAGGGCAAAGGTCATAGGCCCATGGGCACGCACCAATACATGCGTGTCTGCAATGTACCCCAAAGCATACACTGATGCACAATCGCAGACTCATATATATACACACACACACGTCCTGTCTCATACACACTTACAAACAGCCTCTTGTTTATGCTCTGTGGATCTTCCTCCCTCCACACTGAAGGGTCGAGTGAGTGACCGGGGAATCTCTGCTCCCCGCTCACACACTGAGGAATGCCCTGACACTCGGTTGCCCTCCACACACACACACACACACACACAGTGGAGGCCCATTGGTCGTGGGTCGCTGGTGTCGAGTCCGTTGACTGATTGTGTTCATTGTTGACAAGACGCCCTCTTTCTCTCTCGCTCTCCGTCCCTACCCCCAACCCTGTCACTGCCCCCAACCCTGTCACTTCACACTGGGACCTGTGTTCTGTCCAGTCTCGGCCTCGGTCCAGCCAGCAGCCGTCCTTCCTGCACCTCTCCTCTCTACACCCCTCGCTCGGTGCTCACTCTCTTCCTCTCTCTTTCTTTGTGTCTGTCTCTGCCTCCAGGCAGCGACCCAGTTCAAGACCAGCCTGGCCAAGTTAATGGAGATCCTGATGTCCAAGGAGCCGTCATACGTGCGCTGCATCAAGCCCAACGATGCCAAGCAAGCAGGTAGGAAGGAAACCGATGCGTTGCTCGCACCGTGCTGTCAACAGGGTCGTATTCATTCGGGCACACCGGAGCAAAATGTTTCAAAACGTTCAGCGGAAAACTAAAATGAGCTTTTCTGATTCGGTCATGGTAGTCCCTCCTTGTTCCAGTACATTTTGCTTCTGTTTGGTGCCTAATGAATACAGTGTTTCACCTATATGCATTTAGCAGTGGCGCACCGCTGCATGTATACATGTTCATTTATTTTTCGGGATGGTAAAAACTCTTTCAGTGTAAACTTAAACGACTTAAACCAGATCTAAAATATGTATAAAAGATGTCTTAATATATTTTTTAAATAATATCATCTCTGAGAACTAACAGTCACCAAAATAAAAACTAGACAGAATCAAAAATTCTAAAAATAGCTTGTGGCCCCCCGTTTTGATTTTGTTATGTTTAAGTAATTCCGATCGCATAAGAACCCGGCATAAGCCATTGGTGGAAATGAGATTTGAAACTGCAGTTTTTCTCTCAGCCCCTTGACAAAATATGTAGAATTGCCGGGAACTAGCTTTAAAACTGTGAAATGGTCTCTCAGCCGTTAACTATGCCATCTGCTACCACACGTAGGTTTTCTGTGCCAGCTCAATATAACTCTTTAAAATAATATCTTGTCTGTTTTTGTGTCTACGTTTCTTAAATCTGTCCTTGCGTTTTGATTGTGTTCAGTGACATCAATGGCACCACTGTGCTTCACACTGCGTTGCTCAGTATATCGAGCTGGCCTTTGTCAATAGATGGCCTTCTGTGTCTTTCCTACTGTTGCTCTTTCTCTCCTCACGCCTACCCTCCTTATTGTCCGTTGTCTGCTTTTCTGGGACTAAGTCGGATCAATTGTGTTTTTCTATGTTTTGCTTGAATAAGCGTTACTGCTAACAACTGTAACAACAAACCATTCAACAGAAGCAAAAATGGAAAATGTCAATGACAATGTATTGCAATCTCACCAGTTATATACTACTGTAACTCGGGCTAATGTGGTTTCTCTCCCTCTCACCTCTTTCTCTCTCCCTCTCACCTCTCTCACCTCTCTCTCTCATCTCTCTCATCTCTCACCTCTCTCTCATCTCTCACCTCTCTCTCACCTCTCTCTCTCATCTCTCACCTCTCTCTCTCATCTCTCATCTCTCACCTCTCTCTCAGGACGGTTTGACGATGTTCTCATCAGGCATCAGGTGAAGTACCTGGGTCTGATGGAGAACCTCCGCGTGAGGAGAGCTGGCTTCGCCTACCGCCGCCACTATGAGACCTTCCTCCAGAGGTGACTATGTCTCGGAGCTAGTCCTGCCTGGCCCGGAGCTAGTCCTGCCTGGCCCGGAGCTAGTCCTGCCTGGCCCGGAGCTAGTCCTGCCTGGCCCGGAGCTAGTCCTGCCTGGCCCGGAGCTAGTCCTGCCTGGCTCGGAGCTAGTCCTGCCTGGCTCGGAGCTAGTCCTGCCTGGCTCGGAGCTAGTCCTGCCTGGCTCGGAGCTAGTCCTGCCTGGCCCGGAGCTAGTCCTGCCTGGCCCGGAGCTAGTCCTGCCTGGCCCGGAGCTAGTCCTGCCTGGCCCGGAGCTAGTCCTGCCTGGCTCGGAGCTAGTCCTGCCTCTATCAGGCTTGAATGTAGTTCACTGGCATTATAGGTTCACTCAATGGCAGATTAAATAATTATGTTAGCAAATTAATACACCTGCAAGGGATTGACGAATCTCCACAACTATTCAAAGTTAGTGATATAACCTAAATGTAATCTTTTGTATATAATATACCAGTGTGTGTTGTTTTTGTCTGTCCCTGGCAGGTATAAGTCCCTGTGCCCGGAGACCTGGCCTAGCTGGCAGGGCAAGCTGGCAGACGGTGTCTCCACACTGGTCAAACACCTGGGTTACAAACCTGAGGAGTACAAACTGGGCAGGTGAGACCCTTATCCAGTGAAAACAGTCATGGCGTTACACACACACACACACGTGCTAATTCTAGTGACATGCATGTATCTCCCATTAGTTTATCTACATCCCATCTCGCCAACGAGTTCAGTGTCCACTTTGTGTTGATCTAATCCTGCACTCTGCCTCCTCTCAGGGAAAGTCTAAAGTCCATTATCTCGTCAGGGCTGAACTAAATCCCTCCCCTGTGTGTTGTATAAAGGCACACTGCCAGCTTAGTGGCACTCCGTTTGCTTTTACAGATCCAAAATCTTCATCCGTTTTCCAAAGACCCTGTTCGCCACAGAGGACGCGCTGGAAACGAGGAAACACAGCCTCGGTGAGAGAGTCACGTATCACATGGTCTTAGTTGACGGCCGTCACCTGCTGTCTCTCCGGACTGTAGTATCCGAACCCTCTGAACATCTCTCTCTCTCTCTCTCTGTCTCTCTCTGTCTCTCTCTGTCTCTCTCTGTCTCTCTCTGTCTCTCTGTGTCTTTCTTTCTCTCTTTGTCTCTCTCTCTCCCTCTTTCTCTCTTTCTTTCTCTCTTCAGCCAGCAAACTGCAGTCATCCTGGAAGGGCTACAACCAGAAGACCAAATACCGCAAACTCAGATCATCAGGTAGGAGGGCTACCCTTAACCTCTACGTCCGTGTCAGCAAGCATTTAGCTCTTCTGTAGTCACTGTGCATGTCTATTCGATCACTCTTGTCTTGTTCAGTTGGATGTTGCACTAAGCCTCTCAGAGTAGGAGTGCAGGCTTCGGATCAGTTTTTATCACAATGAATAAGATTTTATGGACAGAAGGGACCTGATCCTAGATCAGCACTGCTACTCTGAGACGCTTGATACAGACGGGCCCGGGTCTTGATTCTCTCGCCGCTGGATCTCCATGAACTCGGGTGAAATAATAAGTAAATTGGTAAATTGTGTGTCCCTCTCCAGCGGTTGTGGTCCAGGCGTGGTGGAGGGGCATCCTGGCCTGTAGGAGGGCACAGCGCAAGAGGCAGGCCGCCAACACCATCCGCAGGTGGGGCTCTACTGGGCACGAGTTTAACTTAACTAGGAGGGTGAAAGAAAGTTCATGAATATTCATTAGCTTGTGACACTGCTCTCGGGCTCAATGGGCTCCCTTGGATTACTTTTACGAGTTCTACTCATATGGAGAAATATGTATTTACCCAGACGACATCCACGTTTTTTGGGCCACTGTGATGTTTGCGGTGTTGCGTTGATGTGTAGAAGTTATTTTATCAATTTGTTGCTGAAGGAGTGTTTACAAAGCTCTCTGTCTGTGTCTTCTCAGGTTCATCAAGGGCTTCATCTACCGCCACAATGAGCGTTGTCCTGAGAATGAGTACTTCCTGGATTATGTGCGCTACTCCTTCCTGATGAAGCTGCGCAGGAACCTCCCCAAGTCGGTCCTGGACAAGAGCTGGCCCACGGCGCCGACCGCCCTCATCGAGGTAACGCAACATTACACGAGACACAGAACTAGTCAGTAAACCGTCTCAATCACATTTGAACAGTATTATGATGTAGGTCAGTGGTTCCCAGACTTTTTCCACTCAGCCCCCCCCCCGTCCAACATTGGGGAACATTGAGCACCCACCACGTCTGTTTCTCTGGGCACAAGCACGGTTTGTGACAAACTGTTCACACCCCTCTTGTTGGCAGAGAGAACTTGTTGCAGGTTTAATGCTTATTTCCTTCAATTCTACACGTTTTGTCATGCGGTGCAGAGAGCATGTTGCAGTTTTAAAGCAAATTTTCTTGCAATTCTATATGTTTTGCCATGTCTAATGTGTATTCATGGGATATGTACACAGTACAAGTCAAAGGTTTGAACTCACATACTCATTCCAGGGTTTTTCTTTATTTTTTACTATTTTCTACATTGTATAATAATAGTGAAGACATCACAACTATGAAATAACACATGGAATCACTTAGTAACATTTTGCAACCATTGATGTAGGCGACATTGAAACAGTTCTGTCTGAATTGAGGCATTTTTCTTGATGACACGTTTTGAGTTGTTAAAATGGCACGTGACGAGTCCTTCTCCATCCAATAGGCGTCGGAGCAGCTCCGTAAACTGTACATGCAGAACATGGTGTGGGGCTACTGCAAGAGGATCAACCCAGAGTGGAAACACCAGGTATATAGCGTATTATTGACTATAGTGGTACATTTTGTATGTCCTTACAAATGAATGTGTGTTCATAGCTCTTCACCAATACGAGTTCAGAACTTCAGATGTTGGCCTTCTACTTCACCAATATAACTTCTCTCCAAACTGTTTGTCCGTTCGCTCTCTGTCTGTCAATGAAGTTGGAGCAGAAAATGGTGGCCAGTGAGATCTTCAAGAACAAGAAGGACAACTACCCCCAAAGTGTCCCAAAGCTCTTTATGGGCACAAGACTCAGTAAGTGCCTTGATAAACACGCATGCGTTCATGTGTATATACACACACATACACGCACCTAACGCTCTTCCTGTGCCTCTCTCTCCTCAGATGGAGAGGAGATTAACCCCAAGGTGTTGCAGTCACTTGGCAGTGAGAAGATGAAGGTCAGTACAGTACTAGTGTGTTTAGATGCCCATTCGATTCTCTACTTTGGATTTATGTAGGGTTGCATACTTGTCTTTTTAATATATACTCAGTACAGTATATTCATGTGTTACTAATAAGACTAATAATGTCCCCTTCCCACTCCTCAGTATGCAGTCCCAGTGACCAAGTACGACAGGAAGGGTTACAAGGCTAATAATGTCCCCTTCCCACTCCTCAGTATGCAGTCCCAGTGACCAAGTACGACAGGAAGGGTTACAAGGCGCGACCAAGGCAGCTGCTGCTCACCTCCAACTGTGCCGTCATCGTGGAGGAGGCCAAGCTCAAGCAGCGCATCGACTACGCCGCCCTCAAAGGTCAGCGGTCACATGGTTCGGGGTCGAGGATGGTTCGGGGTGGTCAAATGCAGTTTCAATTTAAATTTGTGTTTACTTCCTAAATTGATTGAATGGAAACGGAATGGACCCAAGCCCCGGGTTACTGTTGTCTGGGGTCCTTACAGAGGCCACGCTGAATTGGTCTGAGTGATGCTCATAGTTCTCCCAATGACCATTTCTCTCTGTCTGTCTGTTCCGGCCTCAGGTATCTCAGTCAGCTCTCTCAGTGATGGTGTCTTCGTACTGCACGTGCCCACTGAAGACAAAAAACAGAAGGTGAGGCTGACCTCAGCGCTGTCTTACACAGTCATAACATGGTCCTAACCCCATGACACACCGGCTATTACGTACTTAACCGATGCCTCTGTTAGGTGTAGCAGTGAAGTAGCCTGATCCCAGGTCAGTTTGTGCTGTCTTGCCAACACCTAATGTCATTGTCACGCCAAACGCAAACAGATCTGGGACGGGCTTGTAGTGAAGATGTAACTCCTCTCCGGTCTCCTCTGGTCTGTAGGGAGATGTGGTGCTTCAGAGTGACCACATCATCGAGACCCTGACCAAAGTGGCCATTTGTGCCGACAAGGTCAACAGCATCAACATCAACCAGGGAAGGTGAGTTGTTGCACTGAAGCGGGCCGTGGTCGGATGGTGGATTTGATGGCGTGTCATTCTGTTTGTGGTGTAGGTATCACTTTATTTGGATAGTCTATTTGTAGATACTGAGACCCGGAACTAGATAAGCCATGTACTGTGTTATTCAGCTGCATGTCAGCTTTCATCGAAAAACAGGTCATTGTTAATATTAATATAAACTATGCACAATTGACATTCTGGGGTTAAATTTCTTGCATGGAATTCTACCACCAGCTGACAGGACTTGAATTCATAGACACCATCACCATCTGCAATCCGATTAGTTTAATTTGTTAGAAAAATATGTTTTGACTGTAAATGAACTGCATCTCTTCTTTCTCGCTCTCTTTCTCTCTCTCTCTATCCCAGTATAACTTTCACGATGGGCCAAGGTAAGGAAGGGATCATAGACTTCACCTCTGGCTCTGAGCTGCTGGTTGCCAAGGCGAAGAATGGCCACCTCTCAGTGGTGAGTCGGAATAACGGAGGGATATAAAGCGCCAGTCCTCCCCTACAGGACTAATACAGTAGGTTGAAACATCAATACTGCATGATTGGAGTCAGAGTTGATTGATTATTGGAGTCCTGCACTCGTATTTATATCAGCTGACTGTACTTGACTTTTTAAAGCTGGTTGTTGTTGTGTGACGTACAGGACACGATTGTTTTGTTAATAGCCCCGTTAAACTGTACATTGATTTTCATTGTAGGTGTATCTCTGGTAGAGACCATTTGTTCTGCACGTTTACATTGTAAAGAGAACCAATCAATTATTGAGTTAAAGTTAAGGTAACTTCTTTGTAATGGTTACCTCTGTCTTCCCTGAACTATTTCAGACTGCCCCTCGACTGAACTCAAGATGATAGACATGGCTGATCATCTGACCACGCCAAGGAAGTCCTTCCTGGAATACGCTCCTATTCACCAATCACAACCGCAGACCCTTCTCTGCCTAAGCCAATCAAATGCCAGCTCTCGCTACAGGAACGGGCATGTGCTTCCAATTTAAGAAAAAGTCAAGCGATTTTAATTAATTGATATTTATGTTTTATATATTTTGGGGATTAATGCTTGTTATTTGAATATTACGATTTTATTATATGAAGCCAAGGAATAACAATGTTTTGGTGCATTTTCCCTGCACTACTTCTGCTTAATTTGGGAACATGAACAAGCAGTCAATGAGGGTGTATCGGGTCTCCTTTTTCTTTCCGTCATTCTTTTTTCACAATATTTTCTCTGTTCAGTAATGTAGACGTTGCACCCTCTCTGATACTACTCTTAACTGTTTGGGGGCAGAGGCTTTTGTTATAGTGGAAATGACGTACATGGCTGATGGTATGTAGAGGCTAGGTTTGTTTTGAGCTATCGAGGAGCAGGGAGTTTGGTAGAGAAGGTCATAAGGAAGAGTTATTTTTTTTTTCAAACTTGTGTTGACTCGGACACAATGCTCTTGAGGTTTTCCATCCGAAGGGATATTAGCAGAAAAGTCATGTGCTTGTGTGACCTTTTGACCCAGAGCATACTGGCCAGAATGTGGAGTACATTTGGTCTGTGCAGTGCCATAGATCTCTAAATCATTGTTTGATGTAAATATCATGGAGGAGCCCAAATGGAAGCGTAAACCAAAGCATTTTGGTGATGAGAAATGTGTTTTTATAATTGATTTATAATGGAAACTGGTCTTTACAATGTATAATAGAGATAAAGGAAAAAGGCAAGAGAAAGAAAATGGGGGGGGTAGTAAAGAATAGAATAGTCTTTGCGTTTTATCTCTTGTTTTCCACCCAACAATTGTGCCTTTCTCCTTTACTATGTTATTGTTAATGGATTATTTATATGTTGATACACCAATTAAACAATGACACTTTGGGGATGACCTTGACTCCTCCGTTAGAGCCAGATGTCACGTATACCCCCAGGATGGCCTGGAAGAAGACGATTCAGAGAGAAAGACATGCATACTGTACACACACACACACACACACTTACACTTCACTCCAAGTTAGACCTCTAGAGTTGAAGCTTTTTGGAAAACACGCTATGATCCAGTTGCTTTCCTTTTGTGTCGCGTTTCCAGGCTGCCGTTTCCGTACTCTGGGTAAGTGTAGCAGCTCTGGTCAGGCTATAGTAGTAGTCGGGACAACGTTCACTGCGTCTTTTAACACATTTACCATTACTTTCCCGACGACGATTTTTGTGCTATCCTTTGTGACAGGGACGATGGTACAGACGAATGCACTACATATTGATATAGAATCTGTCCACGGTGTTACGCTACAATACAGCCTCACTGTTTCTGGCGTATCGACAACCGACAGCCCAGCCCTCTCAACAATGTTTTTAATGTTTTGATTGGCACTTCTGAACACAGCCCTTCAAGAGAGAAGAGGCCCCATGCACTGCAGTAAATGCAATCGAGACTCTTCCTGGTGTTTTACCTACGTCATAGCATATACATCATAGCCACGGGTGTTCTTCACAGAAAGCACACGGATCAACGGTAACATCCTCAGCAACACTTAGCTATCTTTGTAACAAACCAGAGGTGTGTTGGTATAACCCACGTGACACTACAGTTAATAGATGTTAGTTTTAATCTACACACCTCTCCCCAGCAGACTTTCTGAGCTACGTTTCACTCTTCACGTTTCTGTGCTGCTTCTTCCTTAGTTTTGCCTCTTGAGTGCCCCCCCCCCCCCCATCCTCCTATGACCAAGCCTCTGAGCTGTGTACAGCTGGCAACCCAGTGAAAGAACGGTATGACAGGTGCAATATGCCTAATTTAAAGGTGTGCTACTGCACTGACGCTAGCCAAAGACGCAATAGTTGATGAAATGTCTGTTAATTGTCTGTTGTATGATTATATGTCAATTAAAGTGTTATTATTTTCCTGGCGGAAGATGTGTGCTTGGTTAGTCTGGTCCCAGATCGGTCTGTGCTCTCTTGCCAATGCCAGACAGCACAAACAAATCTGGGACCGGGCTATTGTGTTCTGTGCTCTAATAAGAGATTTGAGCCAAGTGAGGATTTGTAAGTGTAACATTCATTTAGACTTGTTCAAAAAAAATGGTGTGTTGCTAATGTGCCTTGAGTTTAATAGAAATTACAACCCATTTTGTATGGAATTCTGTGAC
Source organism: Oncorhynchus clarkii lewisi (assembly GCF_045791955.1). Lineage (NCBI taxonomy): Eukaryota > Metazoa > Chordata > Actinopteri > Salmoniformes > Salmonidae > Oncorhynchus > Oncorhynchus clarkii. The sequence continues at coordinate 9,023,790 of NC_092170.1, forward strand.
AAATACCTCCTCGACAATGTCACTTATTCCAGAGGAAAAACTATATATATACCAAAAAAATCGGATTCCTCCTTTTTAGAATGTCATAGATGTTTCTCTATAAAGCCTGTCTTCAAACCAAATCCTATTTTTGAATCATTTACAATACACAAGTTATCAGTCCTGAGTGTCTGTATGCACCATCATGTAGAATTAGACCATCACGCTGAAGATAAAATGTAAAAAATAAACTTTAAATTATATTATTCTGTCTGAGTCCTTCATTACAAACGTCCTTCCTTGATAATTTGATGCATTTTAACAGTAAAACTAGATTATGCAAGTAATCTTTACTCTGAATTTTACTGTGCGGTCTTTATAAGTCCCAAGCCAGAACAGCTAAAACCTACCATCTTGCAACATGTTGAAATGACGTTTTGATCTCAAGGGACTGTACGAAGTGACGCTCCTCAGCTGTGATGGGGAATTTGACATTATCTCTAGTCTTGAGTGTGAATAGTCTCTCTGCTCTATAGGTGTATAAAACCAACACACCAGGTTTGACACCAGTTTTGAACTGTTATTTAAAAACATGGCATTGGTGGTTAATCAATGTTCAATTATAGACTAGACTAGGTATATCAGTGGTTCGTCATTCGGGAAAGTTGAGTTTCACTTTCAAAAGGGGTAAGTTTATTTTTAGCAATCATTCTACCTTTTATGTTCTGACTCTTTTTTGACACATTTGACACTGATGCCATAACTTTTATTGTAATAATCATGTTATAACGTGTAATAAATTAAATTAATCTTAGTGGCAACGGGTTATTATGGGATCTTGCAAACTCAGCGGATTAAAGTCTGTTTTGGGAAGTCCGATATTACACCATTAAAAATAAATATATATTTATTTTCTAGTTATGTTGACTTAATAATTACAATTCAATAACACAACATTTATAGTTGACAAGTTTGTTTTATAGCCTAAGCTACAATGTCACACTAATATTATCATGCCATATGATTATTTTTAAGCCTACATCCGGTTTTGAAGTCATAATAAAATGTATTAATGTTATTTTCTGTTTTTAGCTGAAATTACAACTGCGACTATGTGGACCTGTATTGCTCCATTTTATGCTGTAAACAACGCCTCGATTTACAGAAAGGAATGCGGAAGAACCACTTCCATATTCAAACCACTTCTCCTGCGAGTCTTGTATGTTGTTGAATAAGTGGGCAATAGACAAATATATTCTGGTAAACCAGTCACCGCAAGAGTGAGTCTCCCCAGTCCCCATAATGGCGGTGGGGCCACGCAGTATAGAACTACAGGAGCGTCGTGTGCAACTGGTGGAGAGCTGGAGCCAAAATGTTACCCAGCTCCAGGAGCTTCTTTATCAGGTAGGGGCTCTTACTGAGGAGGACCTCAGCCTGGTGAGAGGGGGAGGTCGCCCGGGGGAGAGGGACTGCATGAGGACTCTGCTGGATGTGCTACACGGGCGTGGAGAGGAAGCCTGTCGAGCCTTCTTTCATGTTCTACAGTCACAGAGAGCCAACACAGAGTCAGGGTCTATGCTAGCTGCTATCTCACCCGAGGGCACTGGAACCAGCAGCAGTGACTCTGGTCCAACCAACATGCAGGAGCACTTGAGGAAACACAAGGACATATTAGGCAGGCAACACGGTCCCGTTGATTACCTTAGGGTCGGGACTAGTAGCTCAGAGAGCGTTAATGAGCCTGGTTCCTTTACAGATATTACGTTGTCCAGGTGCGTGGGCTACTCTGTTCCCCTGCAGTACCACCAGCATGAGGCAGCCATGGTGGGTGATGCCTTCCGGAGCCAGGACCAGGTCTGTACCTTTCAAGATGTCTGCCAGAGTCTGCTGTCTGTTCCAGGAGACAATATGACTCTGCTCTCAGGGGTGGCTGGCAGTGGGAAGACCACCGTGGTTATACGGCTGGTTTATGAGTGGGCCAGGGACTCTGACTCCCAGAAGATAGTCCTGTCCCTATCCTTCAGAGAGCTCAATCTGCTCAGTGAGCCGCAGAGCTTGCAGGAGCTTCTTCTGGTGCACTACAGCCACCTCAAACCTGTTCTGGCCCGGGTCGTTGACTCCCAACCCGGTCGGATCCTGCTCATCTTGGACGGGCTCGATGAGTTCCGCTTCCCTCTGGACTTTGAACGGAGTCCCAAGTGCTCGGATCCGGAGCGGAGGCTGGGCATGGGGGAGATGGTGGTGAACCTGATCAAGGGTCACCTCCTCCCCGGTATCTCCATCCTGGTCACATCACGGCCCCACGCCGTCTCCAAGGTCCCTCCACTGCTGGTGACCCAGCTCTACAGCGTCCTGGGCTTCTCCACAGACCAGCAGAGGCACTACTTTGAGCAGAGCTGCAGCTCTCCCCTGGTGGCCTCCGCCGTGTGGGGCTACGTTTCCTCCTACCAGCCCCTCCAGCTCATGTGTCGTATACCGGCCTTCTGCTGGATCGTCTCCACTGCCCTCCGTGACGGAGCCCCCAGCTACTTTAGCCAAGTCACCACCACCACTCTGCCCAGTACAGCTAGGACAACGGCAGCAGGCTCCAGTGATACCACCAACAACGGCGCTGACAAAGCCACTCCAACCCCTTCCATCTTCTCCTCCACTGTTCCCAGTGTGACGTTAATGAGCGCCGATGCCAAGCCCATCACCATCACAGAGATCTACTGCTGCTTCCTCAAGTCCGTCCTGGTGTTCCACGGAGAGGGCCGCAGTCAGGAAGGCTGCAGCCCGCAGCGTCTCCAGGAGGCCCCGCAGGTCCTACAGGAGATGCAGCCCATGCTGAGAGACCTGGGAGCCCTGGCCTTCCAGGGCCTACTGGAGCGGCGCTTCCTCTTCGACCAGGCTGATCTGAGCTCTTTCTCCCTGGACTGCAGCGGGCTGTCCAAGGCCTTCCTGGTGGAGATCCTCCGAGAGGACCGGGCCTCGCTCACCTACCAGAGGAGCTTCCACTTCCTCCACACTAGTGTACAGGAGTTCCTGGCTGCTCTGTACTACGTCCTGCAGGCCCTCTCCGGCTCAGACCCGTTCTTAGGCCTCAAGTCAGCCGTCGTTGTAGCCATGTTTCCAGTCGCCCTGCACAAAGTGTTAACCTCCACTGCTAATAAGCTCCTGAGGCCCAGACGGCTCCTGCGCAGATACATCAAGAAGGCTTTCTCCTGGGGTGGACACCATCAGTCTGGTCACATGGACCTCTTCTGCAGGTCAAATAATATGTGCATAAAAAAACATAGACAAAAGTAGTGTTGTGTTTTGTAATTAACTTCATCCCATATTAATGTTCAGAAAATGTCTCTTAACTTATTTTTCTCTCCATTAATTGTAGATTATTTTGTATTTTTCTCCTTAGATTTGTATCTGGCTTATTGGTACCTCAAACCCGTGTCATCCTGGATGGACTATTCCCAGGCAGATCACAAATATTCCCATCTCTCTCTTCCTCCTCTCTATCCCTGTCCTCTCCTTCTCCTCCTCCTTTCACCCCTCCCTTTCTCCTGAGCCTGCTCCACTCCCAGCTCCAATGTGGCAGACTGAGTCCAGAGAGGCAGGTCAACGTGTGCCACTGCCTGTACGAGGCCCAGGACCCAGGCCTGGCGCAGCGTCTACAAGCCTGGCTGCAGGTCCTGGCCCAGCAACAGGTCCCAGACCAGTCTGGCCCGGCCAAGAGGGACTGGAGCGAGCTGGCCTTCCTGCTGCAGCTGATCCCAGACCTGCAGGATCTGAATCTGGAGGCCCAGGGGCTGGACGCAGAGGGCCTGCGCAGACTGTTGCCTGTACTCCCTCTCTTCAGCACCCTCAGGTGGGCTAAGTCATGTGTAACACCTTAAATCAGGCTTAATCCAAACACAAAAATTAAGTTATTTATATTTTTCTCCAAACAGTATTTGCTTCTTGATACGTGAGAATGAAAACCCTGTGTATTTATCTCCTGTATTCGTTCCTCATAAAGGCTAGGGCAGAATCCACTGGGTCCAGAGGGGGCAGTTGTGTTAGCCTGTGCCCTGCAGAGCCCAGACTGCCGTGTCGAGAGACTGTGGTGAGGACAGTATAAGGGCTAATTGAAGCAGAGAGAATAGTTGGATAGGACAACTGACATCACCACCTTGGCGGGACTACATGCACTCATTTTTATTTTCTGTTGCGAAGCGGTTTAAAACGTTTTCCATGGCAAGCCCTAATGAACACAACCCTGTGGAATTGTTCCTTTTCCAGGGTGGTGGGGACAGGACTGGGTTGTGAGGGACTCAAGGTGCTTACAGAAGGACTGAAAGACAACCACACAGTGGTCGACCTCAGGTAACACAGGATATCAATGCTCTGATAGGCTACAGGTACTCAATAAAACTATAATAAAAATATTATAAAGCAGTCTCTCACCAATCATTGTCTGCCATCATTCCATGGTTTAAGGATGGCCATCAATCACATTGGCGATGTGGGAGCGGGCTATCTGGCGGATCTACTGCGGACCAATCATACACTTAAAGATGTCAGGTGAGGATGGGAAAGCACTGCGATCAAAGATATCATCCTTTGCGGTTAAAAACAGCCTAGTTACACATCTGTGGTCATGTTCTCTCACATTCTCATGTCAGTTCACACTAGGTAATTACAAGAATAAGGCCAGGATTCAAACGATCGCAGATGTGCACTATCACTGTACCTAGGTTATTAATCTGTCTTGGATTGATCCTCGGCCATAGGCTTTTGGTCAAGTAAAACCATATTAGCAACAGACTTGTTTTTGTGTTCCTCAGGCTCCGTGACAACCAGATTACTGATAAGGGAGCAGAACTCCTCATGGAAGCACTGACTGAGAATACCACTCTGGAACATCTCTGGTGAAGAGTATACACACACACTCTGTTATACCATGTTATACCATGCGGTCATCCCCCTCTAAACCCAAACTGTTACAGACCTACATCCGTCCTGCCCTGTCTCTCCAAAGTCTTCGAAAACCAAGTTAATAAACAGATCACTGACCATTTCGAATCCCACCGTACCTTCTCCGCTGTGCAATCCGGTTTCCGAGCTGGTCACGGGTGCACCTCAGCCACGCTCAAGGTACTAAACGATATCATAACCGCCATCGATAAAATACATTACTGTGCAGCCGTCTTCATCGACCTGGCCACGGCTTTCGACTCTGTCAATCACCGTATTCTAATCGGTAGACTCAACAGCCTTGGTTTCACAAATGACTGCCTTGCCTGGTTCACCAACTACTTCTCAGATAGAGTTCAGTGTGTCAAATCGGAGGGTCTGTTGTCTGGACCTCTGGCAGTCTCTATGGGGGTACCACAGGGTTACACCTCTACGCAGATGACACCATTCTGTATACATCTGGCCCTTCTTTGGACACTGTGTTAACTAACCTCCAAACGAGCTTCAATGCCATACAACACTCCTTCTGTGGCCTCCAACTGCACTTAAACACTAGTAAAACCAAATGCATGCTTTTCAACCGTTCGCTGCCCGCCTGACTAGCATCTACTCTGGACGGTTCTGACTCAGAATATGTGGACAACTACAAATACCTAGGTGTCTGGCTAGACTGTAAACTCCTTCCAGACTCATATTAAACATCTCCAATCCAAAATTAAATCTAGAATCGGCTTCCTCCTTCACTCACGCCGCCAAACATACCCTCGTAAAACTGACTATCCTACTGATCCTCGACTTTGGCGATGTCATTTACAAAATAGCTTCCAATACTCTATTCAGCAAACTGGATGCAGTCTATCACAGTGCCATCAGTTTTGTCACCAAAGCCCTTATACCACCCACCACTGCAACCTGTATGCTCTAATCGGCTGGCCCTCGCTACATATTCACGGCCAGTCCCACTGGCTCCAGGTCATCTATAAGTCTTTGCTAGGTAAAGCTCCTCCTTATCTCAGCTAACGATAACAACACCTACCCGTAGCACGCACTCCAGCAGGTATATCTCACTGGTCATTCCCAAATCCAACACCCCCTTTGGCCGCCTTTCCTTCCAGTTCTCTGCTGCCAATGACTGGAACGAATTGCAAAACTCGCTGAAGCTGGAGACTTATATTTCCCTCACTAACTTTAAACAACTGCTATCTGAGCAGCTAACCGATTGCTGCAGCTGTACATAGTCCATCTGTCAATAGCCCACCCAATCTACCTACATCATCCCCATATTGTTTTTATTTACTTTTCTGCTCTTTTGCACACCAGTATTTCTACTTGCACATCATCATCTGCTCATCTATCACTCCAGTGTAAATTTGCTAAATATGATTACTCCGCTATTATGGCCTATTTATTGCCTTACCTCCTCACGCCATTTGCACACACTGTATATAGACTTTCTTTTTTTTCTATTGTGTTATTGACTGTATGCTTGTTTATTCCATGTGTAACCCTGTTGTTGTTTGTGTCGCACTGCTTTGCTTTATCTTGGCCAGGTCGCAGTTGTAAATGAGAACTTGTTCTCAACTAGCCTACCTGGTTAAATAAAGGTGAAAAAAAAATATATATGCTCCAATTAATACATTTCTTATAAAACATTTGAATTCAATCTGGAGGTATGCATTTAAAAAAATATATGTTTTACCTTTATTTAACTAGACAAGTCGGCTAAAAACAAATTCTTATTTTCAATGACGGCCTAGGAACAGTGGGTTAACTGACTTGTTCAGGGGCAGAATGACAGATTTTTACCTTGTCAGCTCGGGGATTTGATCTTGCAACCTTTCGGTTACTGGCCCAACACTCTAACCGCTAGGCTACCTGCCTCCCCATCTGTAACCTTAACATCTTAGCATCTGTAACCTTAACATCTTAGCATCTGTAACCTTAACATCTTAGCATCTGTAACCTTAACATCTTAGCATCTGTAACCTTAACATCTTAGCATCTGTAACCTTACCATCTTTCATTTAGTTGACTTAGCATTGATACTGTTATCTGCTCAGTTTCCTACTATTTGAACAAGATAATATTTTACATATGTTGATATTTCATTGTGACTTTGTCTCTTTGCTCAGGATGTTTGACAACAAGTTATCAAAGGAGGGAGTCAGGAAGCTGAAGGAGTTCGCCAGGAGCACATCTCATCTGGACATCAAAGTGTGCATCTGATTTCATCTGCCTTTCCTGTTGCTGATGATAGACTCCAAGTACTTTATCATTGGTGGATGATGTGGTTGTTTATAATTTGTGTGATATGGTACTTTTGCACATATACATGGTATGAAAGATGTTATTAGTATTTAATTCTTATTTTTGTTCAAACAACTAAGAGTTTGTATTTGGTTGTCAGGTTGTAATAGGTCAATGAATGGAGCCACAGGTCAATGAAATCGTCTGCAATAGGTCTACACGTTTTTCCAACAGGTTGCATTCTTGTGTTGTCAGAAACGCCTCCAAGTAACGAGTTTAAACGTTTAAACAGCACTTCCATGGATGGCCAGCAGAGGGCAATAGACCTGCATACACATGACCAACTGGAAGGCTAGGGTCATATGTGCAAATTAGATGATCATGCTCACTCTAACAAAGTTGGGCATTAATGGGTTAACAATAATTTGTTGGTAGCCAACTAAATTTCACTACTTAGAATTAATATAGAAATGTATTAAGTTGACGGTGACAATTAAGTTGAGAGTATTTCTTTATTCTACCACAAGATGTCACCATCAATTTAAACTTTTCTGCAGTGTTTTCGTTTGCATCCTTCCTAGTCTGGTCCATGGGGACATGTCATTATCCTTTGTTTCCCATTTCCATAGAAAAACGAAAAATCATAAGGTGATTTTTGTGATGCCCAGGGACAGTGCTACTATTACTACAAATCGAATTCTATACTTTGCCACCTGTGAAGATAGAAACTCATATTCCCTTTGTTATGCACTTTGGAAAAAGTTTGTCTAAAAATATTTTTTTTAAACATCGGGAAAATGCTTCCCATTTAACTCAACCATAAACAAGTTTGCTATTTTTGTTTTATTTAGAATTAGACTAGGCAATGTACAAACCTCGACATGTAATTGAAAATAAAACAATGCGTGCAAGTCCTTATTTAAATTCATATTATTTGCCACAACACCCACGTCTTCTGTGTCAACACATTAGCTGGCTGTTTGTACCAATTATTTATTTAATAATTTAAGCGCTCTCTGATTGGTTTGAGCTCTTCTCTAGCTCGGGGCCTGGCCAATGGAGACGCAGGCTTGTTTGTGCAGCTTTCGGTGCGAAAATAAAAGCAGGAATCGGCGTTGAAAAGAGAAATGTTAATGCAAAGAAACGAAAGATTGAGTCAAGTCTACAATCTACAATATATAGATGTTATTTGTTGTTTTGAGAATAACAACAATAGACTTTAATACAAAGAGTCCAGTCAGTGGAGAGGCAGGCGACCTTGTTCTTGGTTCCAGACACTCAGGTATGGTACCGCACTTTAGGGATGCTCTACTGTTATTCTAAGGGGAGGAATCTGTAAATTCTCTACTTTGTTTTTATTGAAAATTGATCACTGAATTTTTATATATATATATATATATATATATATATATATATATATGTATGTATATATAAATAAAAAGCTATGTTACACTAAGTGCAGAAATGCAATATTGTTTATATTTTGTCATATCTTCGTAGCCGGGCCTGAAATGATGTAGACTGGTTATCCGAGACAAAACATGCAACAATGTTCCAATTTAAAGTTCTCTTAACATGACTGTGTATTGGCCTATCAAGGACAGTATGAGTCAATTATACTATGAATTTGATGTTGTTACATGAGGTGTTTATTGTTGCTTGCAGTGCTGTTAGTTTTCAATAGAGCAACTTTACTGTTACATATTGTCTAGTGCACGTGATTTAAGAGGGTGATGGTCCCAGTTATGTTTTTGTTTATGGTGTTTAGCTTGAGTCGCCTATCCACCGTTTGCAACGCTTTATTTTCAATTATTTTAGGGAAATAACAGCATGCAGTTGACTTTTTCACAGTGTCAATTTTGCATTTCTACAGATTGAGTTTAAGAGTTTATATTTTTAATGTCCATAGGGATATTTGCTTTGCAACGAAGCACATCCATATTAGATAACTGTCCTTACCTGTGTGTCCATTTATTAATCTTTTTAGTAATAACAATAACATTGCGGGGAAATGTGCTTCATAATAATAGTGAAACCATACAATATCGTTGCTGCCAAAACAGCAGCAACAAAGGACGTTGAGATTTGTGAAACTGCATGGAAGCTGTAGGCTAATTGCAGTTTTGTTGCGAACAGTGAGACTATTCCTATGCACTGCGTGCTGTGTTTTCGATACTGAACAGCTGATCTTCGTGCGAAAGAGATGGGGTGGGGGTGCAGGAGGCGCATTGAGAGGGCTGATATATTTCAGTCCAGCTCAGACCAGTTTACAGGGCTGCTCATTTCCCGCACCATGCTGCTATTGTTTAAGAACCTCACAAGAACACGGCGATTCCAAATATAGGCTTAATACACATTGTCAATAGCGTTGAGGACCTGGCCTTCACACATATCAATAAAATAACTAACATTAATAGTCTAATATGTAGTAAAAATAAAATGACTGTGAAATCACGAGAAAACGAATACCACCTCATAGACTAATATAGTATGCAATGCATGTCTAATGGTTAGTTGGCCAGTGGGTCTGTTGTTCACCGCTGGTCATACAATTATTTGGGAATGAATTTGATAAAATATGAATGTATCACAAAATGTAGCCTGAAACATAGGCTTAGTACGGGCAACGTATCCTCGTCATTATATATTACGTAACACTGTTAGCCCATAGGCAGGTATTGATGTCGGGTGAAGATGGGAACAAAACGTTCTCATTGCTGAGAATCTCGCGCCGCACTGGTTCGAACCGGCGGGATCTTGGCCTCACGTGGAGTCATCCTTGGTAACGTTATTAATATGCAGCCAATGGTAGAGGTCCAGGAAACTATCTGCCAATCAGAGGGAGCTGGTGCAGTGTTTTGGGACATGAGTAGGAGGGGTTTTGTAGTCCAGGCACTCTCATTGAAGAGCTCAGCTGTTTTGTAATAGTGACAAATTATTAACCTACAAGGATTTTATTTATTTATTTTATTTCACCTTTATTTAACCAGGTAGGCAAGTTGAGAACAAGTTCTCATTTACAATTGCGACCTGGCCAAGATAAAGCAAAGCAGTTGGACACATACAACGACACAGAGTTACACATGGAGTAAAACAAACATACAGTCAATAATACAGTATAAACAAGTCTATATACGATGTGAGCAAATGAGGTGAGATAAGGGAGGTAAAGGCAAAAAAGGCCATGGTGGCAAAGTAAATACAATATAGCAAGTAAAACACTGGAATGGTAGATTTGCAATGGAAGAATGTGCAAAGTAGAAATACAAATAATGGGGTGCAAAGGAGCAAAATAAATAAATAAATTAAATACAGTTGGTAGTTGTTTGGGCTAAATTATAGGTGGGCTATGTACAGGGATAAAGACAAGGGAAACCCAGTGACTTAAAGGCTGATAGCTTCGTCTTCTACTGTACACATACCATAATTAGTGTAAGTAGGTATATCCCTATTATGTATTGGCTACCTCTGATGCATCCCTCACCAACTCATATACAGTTTCTTATAGTATGAATGTCAAACAACTACCAAATGTGTCTCATCACACCCTTAGACCTGACCCTTAATATGTATCGACCTTATCTTCCAGGCCACCAGCCCTCCTTCGTTCTACGAGCCTCGTTGTGCCCCTCAACTCCTCGTGAAGATGGCACCCTCCCTGGCCACAGCCTTCTCCAGGCGCTGGTGGATGGCTGTGACAGCGGTCATAGAGAACCTGCTGTTCTCTGCTGTGCTGCTGGGCTGGGGCTCCCTGCTCATCATGCTCAAGTCTGAAGGCTTCTACTCCTACCTCTGCAGAGAACCTGGTAAGGCTGTGTATCATGATGCACTACGATACCCATAATGCTCTGTGTTGTATATCCTGTTTTGTCACTAGGTGGTTGGGAAATTGAGACAATTGGTCTGATTTATACAGTATAACACTATTCCAGGTGCTCAATGTTATTTTACGTTGTAGGCCATTTTTATTACAATGAATAGGAAACCCCAAAAAGGGAATACCGTTGTTACATGTGTTATACCTGTGTTATTATATAAGTATTGTAGATGAGAGAATGATGGAAGGTTTTTGTTGCTTCAGTGAATGCGTAGTTTTTGTTGCTTTAAATACTTGTTTTCATTGTGACATTTAGAAACCTTTGTTTTTATAGCATTTTTTCCCCTATATCTAGTATTGGGGGGAAGGGAAAGGGAGATACCTAGTCAGTTGTCCAACTGAATGTATTCAACTGAAACGTCTCTTCAGCATGTGAGACAGGTGAACGGGTATCACTTGGGCTTGGAAGGTCTGACAAAGATTGAGTGTGTTTTAAGCTATCCTACTTATTATGCTTATTTCCTTCAGCAACAAAAGGTGTTTCTATTTCACTACTGTGAGACGAAGAGGACTTTATGTGTCTGTGCAGTTTTAATTCAATCGCGTTTGTTGGAATGGTACAACACTTCAATGGGGCTCTTTAGAACAATACCGTAAGTTATTTCATTGGGGGTTACAATAGAAGGATGTGATAGAATGTTCAGATCAAAGGGATGCTCTGTGGGTGAGGATCGGATGAAGGGGTGAGGGGTTTCTAATCCAATCACATTGAGCAGAGGAATTGAATGATTTTCCACTTACATTTGACATGATCAGTTCCTCCTGAGGGGCTTTGTCTACTTCAATGCAAATGTAACCAGTACCATATTCACAAAGAGTCACAGAGTATGAGTGCTGATATAGGATCCGTTTCTCCTTTTAGATCATGACTAAGATTACATAGACAGGGAGACCTGATCCTAGATCAGCACTTCTACTCTGAAATGCTTTACGAATACAGGCCCAGAGCAACTACTGCATATGACATAATTGGGGGTTTTGAACAGTTTTTTGATGATGTTGCCATAAAGGACAGCAAGTGGCCTTTTAAAAAATACACCTATACAGCCTGGCTAGTGTTGAAAGTGTGTGAGAGGGATTTATTATATCATTGTCCAAGACACTTGCGTTGTTTCCAGCCTAGCCAAAGTTGAGCTTTGAGACAAAAAACACATCAATATCAGTCAGCCTGTTTAATAAGCCTGTAATGCAGCTATGATTCAGAGCTCTCTCTCTCTCAGTGGGGATTTGATGGTTCCACTAAATCACCCACATCACAGAGATGATGAATGAAACCATGGGGTGGTGGGATGAAAGTACCAGGTACATTTCCAGGTGCTGATAAGGGCATCTTTTATTGGTTTATTTGCATCTAAATGCTACAGCAAACCGGTGACTTGGATCTTTCTCCTCTCTCTCTCTCTCTCTCTCTCTCTCTCTATCTCGCGCTCTCTCTCTCGCTCTTTCTCCCTGTTCCCATAGTCTATGACTCGTCTGTCCTCCTTTCATCTTTCAAATACACAGACACTTAGGGAGGCAGTGGACCGAAAATATGCGTCATCACTGAGATCTTGAAATGATAGGACAAATAAAGCACAGCATCATGGCCTGTGATGGACTAGAACATAATAATATCATTAGAACATGGCCTGTGATGGACTAGAACATATACTAATATCATTAGAACATGGCCTGTGATGGACTAGAACATATACTAATATCATTAGAACATGGCCTGTGATGGACTAGAACATATACTAATATCATTAGAACATGGCCTGAGATCGACTCAGGAGTCCTCTGATCATCTGCCACAGTGTTTTCTATTTTCCAGGCAGCGTTTAACATGTGAATAAGCCTTTTCATTTATGCAGATCAGGTCAGTCTTGACGCTCTTCCATCCTTGCCTTCTCGTATGTTTAAAAAAAATGAATGCATTCAAAGGGTATCTGTCAATCAGATTGCTGAGAGTCCTTTATGTAAGTGTTTGGTGTCATGGTGACCTTGGTCCCCATATCATTGGTTCCATTGAAAGGATCTGAGATTGGACCGTGGGCTGCTTCTGTTTTGGTTCCTCACCTATCTGCTAATGGAAAAGTGTGTGGCTAGGCTGACATTGTGAAGTGTGAGGCTCGCATTCCTCCCATATGCAACACCGTTGCCTCCCAGTCCCTTCACCTCTCTCTCTCCGATAGCTCTTGTGTTTCGTCACATAAACTGAACTGTCATCATCCCCCGTGACATTTTTTTATATATTAAATTTTTTCACCTTTATTTAACCAGGTAGGCTTGTTGAGAAGGTCTCATTTACAACTGCGACCTGGCCAAGATAAAGCAAAGCAGTACGACACAAACAACAACACAGAGTTACACATGGAATAAACAAGCGTACAGTCAATAACACAATAGAAAAAAATAAAGTTTATATACAGTGTGGCATGAGGAGGTAAGGCAATAAATAGGCCATAGTAGCGAAATAATTACAATTTAGCAGATTAACACTGGAGTGATAGATGAGCAGATGATGATGTGCAAGTAGAGATACTGGTGTGCAAAAGAGCAGAAAAGTAAATAAAAACAATATGGGGATGATGTAGGTAGATGGGTGGGCTATTGACAGATGGACTATGTACAGCTGCAGCGATCGGTTTGCGTCTGTTGGTTTAACACTATAAGGTGTGTACTGTTGACATAGTTGGGTTTACACTCAGTTTAGCTAAGGCATGGTTCACTGACAACGTGGACAGAACATATTGTACGGGAAATATCAAGCCTCTTGTTTTTATTTTTAGTATGAAGCATCCAGTGCCAGTACTATTAAAACTTAATTGACTATTTTTATTTAACCTTTATTTAACGAGGCTGCCAACAAACAGAATAGAGTCACTTTTTTTTTCCTGTCATGGAACCTGGAAAAGCACGTTCCATAACTCTTTCATGTGTGGTGTCTCTGTCTTTTACCCCCTTCCCCGTCCCCTCCTGTGATTTAAGGTCAGGTCTATAGCAGGGGAACAAGGTTGGAGTGTCTGTGTCAGTGCATAAGGCCCTATGAGCCTTGTGGCATCTCATGTCGCTAGCTACTGGCAGGAAACACGAGACCCTAGGGCCCGTGTGGAATGAGTGTTATTTCAGCCGAGACTTGAGAGAGCAGAGGGTTCTCCCCGCTCACCCCTCACCTTCACCCACCCTGTGACCGCAACCACCTCCCTGACAGAACTCAGCCTTACCGGCTTCCTTAAACTAGTCTGGTCACAGATCTGTTTGTGCTGTCAACCTTTGTTTGGCTTGATCATAGGAGTTGCCAAGACAGCACAAACAGACCTTGAGCAAGGTACTTAACCCTCATTTGCTCCAGGTCCACTGTACTACTATGGTTGACCATGTAAAAATCACATTTCACTGACTGCACCTATCTTGTGTATGTGACAATAAAAATATTATATATATTTTTATCTGGCACCAAGCTAGCTTTTCCAGGTATTTTAATCAGTGTCGTGTCAGTGTTATTAGCGCATTATCTGGAGCTGATGAATCTACTGTCTGCTCACTGCTTTGAAATAGATAGTGCTTGAAAGGCTTATGATGTCGGAAAAATACTGTCAGCTGGTTATCTCTCTTCCTCTGATGAGTTAACGCGAGGAAATGCAGACGTTCTACGCCGATGGCAACCATTTTCTGGCAACAAAGCTAGTCCGTCGGATTCTGTCAGTCGTTTACATTTATCACTGGTAAGTGATCGGGTCAGACGCGTTGCGATTGACACGGCATCTATGGACATGTGTAAGAAACACATCCATTTCCCATTGATGGATGATCAGGTTAAAGAAGACAAATGTCACATTGTGTTCTTATTGTGTTGGTGATGTAATAATCTTGTTAGAGCATGGCCTGAGAGTCTGAATGTTCTTATTCTCTAAATTACAAGGAAGAAAGCTGCAGGCACATAGTAGCTGGAAAGCAGGGCCCGGGCTAGTTTGTTTCATATGATTTCATTGGCTCTGGATGTTCTGCAAGTCATTAGAATCATGTTGTAAACCCTCAAAACAGAGAAGTGAACAGTGTTTGGTTTGAAGGCGTTATAAGCTCTTTGTTGCGCTAACACAGTGTTTGTGCTCAGCGTCACTCAGGGCGCTTCCCTTATTGGATCGGCAGCAGCAGCACAGGCTCACGTTGTCTGGATTGCTCAGCAGTAAGAGCCCGCCAGCCAGGCAGGCCCAGCTGCCGTTGGCCTTCTGCTAACCTATGTGTTAACTACCATCTATGACCTATAACCTACATATTATATAATACAGCCATGTCTACTCACAGCCTCACTCTCAAGAAAACATCAACCTGCTTTTCAAGACTGCTTGAAAAACACCTTGTGTTACCAAAGGTTTTTGGAGAGGTTGTCCAAAGTCACGTGACGTCACCTGAGAATAGCACTGAAAAAATAACCGTTTGTCTTGCAGCCTATCCTCCTCCCAGGCCCTTACTCAATGCCTTACAGCTCCCGTAGGCCACAACAAGAATGTTTTATGAGACTTTTCAATGTCAATGTCAATGTCATAGTCTTCTGTTTGGTCTGAGTTAAACCCATGGAGACTGGGGTGTTGGCTACAGTTATTTTTCTCTCCATAACAACGACAGTAACCTGCCTCATAACCAAGGCACTGGTCTCCAGTCCTTATAACAAACAGTGCTATTAAGTATGATAGGCGGAAATAACTAACAGATGATATGATTACTGTCTCTATCCTCTTAGGAATTCACTTTGGGAACATTTGGGGGTGCTAAGGGGGTTGGGTTGCCATGGACTTGCCTTGCTTTGGGAGTTCAGAGTAGCTTTTTGATCCCAGCAGTTTGGTTGCAGTATCTTTCACTGATCTTTTTCTGTTTACCTGACCTGTCCATGGCTCACACTGTCTCGGGAAAGAGACACACGAGACACAAGTGAAACAGAAATAGACACGTGCTGTTGAGATGGATTACTTTTCAAGATGTTTCCTCTGAAATCGGTGGCCTCCGGTGAGGCAGGACATTTCTTAGAACACTTGCGCAAGAAATGCTGCAATCCAATCCCAAACAACCCTCAGAAGCATTTCGTCATTCAGATGGTCCATGACGTTCTCCCAATAGGCACATTCTATCTAATCAAACTAGAATGTAAAGTTTCAGGAAGAAACTTTAGTGTGATCGTTTCATCTATGGGTCGTCTTTTCCAATCGGATCATGCTTAATTTCTCGACCGAAACACCAGGAATCCCTTTTTAATGTATGTTTTTTAATGTCTTCTATGCATGATGTTAAATCTATTTCCCTCCGGGACCATAACGTTGAATTTGAAGGTTCAATTCAGTTCCCTTGTGCCTCCAGGTAACAGCACCAGTCAGAACCAGTCTGAGCCAGTCCAGGTTGGGGATGCGGAGGGGATCACCCAGAGCCCCCTGGTGGAGGAGGAGTACCTCCAGATGAACGGCTGGCCCATTTGTAAGGACCAGGATGAGATGCTGAACTTGGCCTTCACTGTGGGCTCCTTCCTCCTCAGTGCCATCACCTTGCCCCTGGGTATTGTCATGGACAAGTATGGCCCACGCAAGCTCCGGCTGCTCGGCAGGTAGTAGAACGGAGACAAGGTAGTATGTACAGTTGCGGCCACTATCATTTAAGCAAAGGTGTTGGGGTGACAGTCTCTGTACTCGGGTTCGAGTCCCGGCAGGGGCTATACCCAAAATGAGCTATATTGGTGTCAGAAGTGGGATGGCGCCCGGTGTTGTCAGAATAATTGCAGCATATTGCACATGCAAACACGGCACTCTAATGTTTTATTGCGATTGTCACAAAACCTATAACTCGGTACAGGGTTGAATACTTTTTAGTGGCCGCAACTTCCTGCTGCAGTTTTTATGTTCTGTTTCTGACTTGGCTTTGGTGTGTCATCGTATGAATAAACCTTCCTCATATTCAACCTGTTCTGTTATTTCAGTACCTGCTTTGCTTTCTCCTGTATCCTGATCGCTTATGGATCGAGCGACCCCAAGAGTATGCATATTTCTTCGTTCTTTCTTTTTATTTACTCACGTTCTACTCTAGTACAGTATGTGTGTCTGTTCCATCCCGTCTCCTTAACACATGTGTTTTCCCTGTCCAGATCTGTCCATCCTCATATTCTTTGCTCTGGCACTGAACGGGTTCGGAGGAATGTGCATGACCTTTACTTCCCTCACGGTAAGTGGCGTCTTCTCCTGTACCGCAGGGAGAGGCTGGGGAGGGGACCGAGGGGAGTGAGCGAGGATGCATGTCTATGGCGGGAGTAGGGAGAGAGGGAAGGGAGCAGAGAGAGGTGGGGATGGGGACAGTGGTGAGGAGGGGGGAGTGCGCTAGGGTGGAATAGGGAGTAGGGAGACAGGGGAGTGGGAAGAGGAGTGGGGATGGAGAGGGGAGCGACGAGAGCGGGGTGGGCGGGTGGGACATGGTGATGTCGTCAGCACAGAGAAAGTGCTGCGTCACAGGGAGGCCACATGCAGAGGGATGGAGAGAGAGAGTGAGAAAATAAAGAAAGCGAGACAGACCCTGCATTACAAATCTATTATTCAACTGTGCTCTGGTCCAACTGAGAGCCAAAAAAGACACCTCCTCCTTACTTATTCATCATCGTGACAGAGCCCTTTGATTGGCCGGCCCAAGACTGCCAGGGTTCACTGGCAGCTAGACTAAATGTTCGGACGGGTTTCACTGACACAATGGTGTTTACAGATAACGTGATTTCATTGTTTCATTGTTTATCTGCCCCTAAACACAGACAAAGAAACTCACAACAAGCACTTTGAGAGAAAAGAGACACACTGTATGCTGAGCTGACAAACAGGAAGTAGGAAGTCAGTCACACTTAGCACTGCTGGGGTTCCTTCAACCCCTTCCTGACAGTTTCCTGCCCCCTGGCCTCCTCACCACCCCCCACTGCAGGGGCTCAGAGGGGCTCTGTCTGTTTGTCTGGCTGGCGCACACACACACACACACACACACACACACACACACACACACACTACCACGACACCCAGAAGCTGCCCAACTGGTTTCTTCTGCCCCCCCCACTCCCCACTGTTTTAATTTTCTCTGGTTTCATTCATTCCCCACGCAAGCATGCCTGAGCCTGTTATGCTATAGCCGTTTAGTTGCCTCACGTGTGTATGTGGTGTGTGGGTGCGTGCGTGTGTGTGTGTGTCAAGGAACTGGTCTGGTGTGGAACTGGTGTTGTTTCAGCTGTTCTGTTGCAGTAACCTCACGGTGGTAATTCCTTGCTCCGACTAACAGTGTGTTTTACACTGCTGGTCTGGGTTCCGGGTGTTTTTTTTACAGCCGGACCTTTTTCTTCCAAACTTTCTTCTTCGCCACTCTCCTCCCGGGTGTGGGGGTCAAAGGTTGTCACAGAGGAAAATAATTGTAAAAAAAAAATTCAAATGTAGCCTTTTTTGCACAAAAGCCAAATGGATACATTGTATCTGATTCAATCAGTCTGAACTCATTGAGTTGGTCCCCTACAGACAGTTGTGTTAAGGTTTATTCTCGTCTGGATTGTAGATTTACACAAAAAGAAAGGTATGCAACACGATACCCCTTTTCTTTGTTTCTATGTGTTCTCTTCTTCCTGACTCTTCTAATTTGCTGAAAAGGGGGAGGTTTGGCAGCTTGCCCCCTCACTCCTTCCCTCTCTCTGATTGCACACTCAGCACTCTGTGTCCCAGGCGGCACAGCTGCAGAAAAACAAGTGGAGGAGAACCCAAGGCGTTAGAGGAGAGCTCTCTTTTACCCACCTCTGTTTTCTATCAGTAAACTGCCTAGCCTATCTCTGTCTGCCCCCTTCTCCGGTTACCAGCAGCAGGCTGTCTGTCTCTCCCTCTCTCTTCTCCATCCCTCCCTCCCTCTTCCCTTTAATAGCTTTGACCTCAATCTCTCCTTCAGTCCACTATAGTATTAGTAATCACCACTGCGGATACAGTGCCTTGCGAAAGTATTCGGCCCCCTTGAACTTTGCGACCTTTTGCCACATTTCAGGCTTCAAACATAAAGATATAAACTGTATTTTTTTGTGAAGAATCAACAACAAGTGGGACACAATCATGAAGTGGAACGACATTTATTGGATATTTCAAACTTTTTTAACAAATCAAAAACTGAAAAATTGGGTGTGCAAAATTATTCAGCCCCTTTACTTTCAGTGCAGCAAACTCTCTCCAGAAGTTCAGTGAGGATCTCTGAATGAGCCAATGTTGACCTAAATGACTAATGATGATAAATACAATCCACCTGTGTGTAATCAAGTCTCCGAATAAATGCACCTGCACTGTGATAGTCTCAGAGGTCCGTTAAAAGCGCAGAGAGCATCATGAAGAACAAGGAACACACCAGGCAGGTCCGAGATACTGTTGTGAAGAAGTTTAAAGCCGGATTTGGATACAAAAAGATTTCCCAAGCTTTAAACATCCCAAGGAGCACTGTGCAAGCGATAATATTGAAATGGAAGGAGTATCAGACCACTGCAAATCTACCAAGACCTGGCCGTCCCTCTAAACTTTCAGCTCATACAAGGAGAAGACTGATCAGAGATGCAGCCAAGAGGCCCATGATCACTCTGGATGAACTGCAGAGATCTACAGCTGAGGTGGGAGACTCTGTCCATAGGACAACAATCAGTCGTATATTGCACAAATCTGGCCTTTATGGAAGAGTGGCAAGAAGAAAGCCATTTCTTAAAGATATCCATAAAAAGTGTTGTTTAAAGTTTGCCACAAGCCACCTGGGAGACACACCAAACATGTGGAAGAAGGTGCTCTGGTCAGATGAAACCAAAATGGAACTTTTTGGCAACAATGCAAAACGTTATGTTTGGCGTAAAAGCAACACAGCTGAACACACCATCCCCACTGTCAAACATGGTGGTGGCAGCATCATGGTTTGGGCCTGCTTTTCTTCAGCAGGGACAGGGAAGATGGTTCAAATTGATGGGAAGATGGATGGAGCCAAATACAGGACCATTCTGGAAGAAAACCTGATGGAGTCTGCAAAAGACCTGAGACTGGGATGGAGATTTGTCTTCCAACAAGACAATGATCCAAAACATAAAGCAAAATCTACAATGGAATGGTTCAAAAATAAACATATCCAGGTGTTAGAATGGCCAAGTCAAAGTCCAGACCTGAATCCAATCGAGAATCTGTGGAAAGAACTGAAAACTGCTGTTCACAAATGCTCTCCATCCAACCTCACTGAGCTATAGCTGTTTTGCAAGGAGGAATGGGAAAAAATGTCAGTCTCTCGATGTGCAAAACTGATAGAGACATACCCCAAGCGACTTACAGCTGTAATCGCAGCAAAAGGTGGCGCTACAAAGTATTAACTTAAGGGGGCTGAATAATTTTGCACGCCCAATTTTTCAGGTTTTGATTTGTTAAAAAAGTTTGAAATATCCAATAAATGTCGTTCCACTTCATGATTGTGTCCCACTTGTTGTTGATTCTTCACAAAAAAATACAGTTTTATATCTTTATGTTTGAAGCCTGAAATGTGGCAAAAGGTCGCAAAGTTCAAGGGGGCCGAATACTTTCGCAAGGCACTGTATCTCCTAACCATCCTCTATCCATCTCTCTCTCAACCAGACCCCCCCCCCCCCCAACCCCTCTCTCACACACACACACACACACACACATGCATACACACACACAGCGCTCCTCCTCTTGTACATTGCGACACTTGTTATGATGATTCTATTATCTCTGAGTCATGTTTTGCATGAAACACTAATCCTTTCTATCTTAGGACTTCTTCATTGGTCCCAATCCCGCTCTGGGTTCTGTGTCACTAGGTCCTCGGGGGGAATTAAGTTTCAGTCTGGCTCGATAAACATAGATTTAGTTTATTTACTGCTTCCTGGCACTTGGAAAGAGAACGACGGAGAGAGGTAGAGAGATGAATGTCAAAGGTGAAGTGAAACTGGTGCTAGTCCCAGATCTGCATATGATGTTCTCTTGCCAGGAAAGCACAAACAGATCTTGGTCCAGGCTAGACTAAGGATAGCTCCTCTCTACTCAGACAGGGTCCCCACCACATACACCGACCTCCCCCTGCCTGTAAAATGTCCTGCCATCAGATGTTTACTTGCTAACTGGGGCTTGATGACACTAATAGACTGTGGAGGCACTGATCTCAGGGTCATGTTGATTGACTTATTAAAAGGCCGTCAACTGCTGCACATGATGTTGTTTTCACCATGCACTTGGCTTTAGGTTTCGATAGGGGTGGATAGAGATTCACAGCAAGGCCAGAAATGCAAAACAAAGTGTTGATGAGAACGGGAGAGAGAGAGTGGCAGCACAGAGATGGCACAGAGATGGAGATATTCAGGCTGGTGTTGTCTGCGTGTGGTCGTCAGGGACACAGCATGTTGACTCATTTTATGATGGCGTTCCGTCCTGTCAGGATTGGACCGGTTTGTACTGGTTTCCTTTGGCTGTCCAGTAAGCAGTGAAGCTTTTAACGCAACAGCAGCCCCTCTTCTCTCTTTCACTTCTCTGTTTTCCCCCTTCTATCAATATCCTCCTTGTCTGTTCTCTCTGGCCTTTGTGCCTCAGAGGCTTTTAGTTATTCCACTCTTCCACTCCTCGTTTCTCTCCCACTTTTGTCTCCCTCTGCCTCCGCCTGCTGCACTCGAGATAACGATCATTGCTGCCGTCACACAGAAGAATCGGATGAACCCAGGCTAGGGTTTGTTTTTCAAGTAGAACTGCACACATTTGAGACACACATGCAATCAATCAATAGAATATATTTATAAATCCCTTTTTACATCAGTAGATGTCACAAAGTGCTGATACAGAAACCCAGCCTTAAACCCCAAACAGCACTTCTCCTTGTTAGCAACATTTTGATATGGAAAGTGTAGAATGTGTAGTATTTACTTAGATGCGAATAGGATAAGACTGCTTCCCTTAATGGCTTTAGAGCAGGTATTCCCAAACTGGGGTATGCACACTCCCAGGGGTACGTGCAGTGCCGCCGGGGGTACGCCAAATCATTAAAATTAGAATTTTTTCTTCACATTTTCAAAAAGTTTATATTCACATTCATAATTATATTCACATTTATATTCTCCAACGGGGCTATACATTTGAGTGAGGTTTTTTTCCGCGCCTGAGTAGCCTCGTTTTACTGCCAAAAATCAAATTAAACTAGTGTCCAGTGAAATAACAACACAATGTCCAATACAGGTAGCCTAGTCAAATAATTAACATCCAATCACATTAACCATTACTCTCTCGTGGGAATTCCACTAACGGTCTGAATGCAGCCAAACATAGCTGCTTGTCATGTTGGTATCTGCACTGATGGCGCAAAAGCCATGACAGGGAGACATAGTGGAGTGGTAACGTGCGTGCAAGCATTTGGCCCCTGACGCCACTTGGGTACACTGCAGCATCCACCAAGAGGCTCTTGCTGCCAAGAGAATGCCTGACAGCTTGAAAGACGTTTTGGACACTACAGTGAAAATGGTTAACTTTGTTTAAGCAAGGCCCCTGAACTCTTTTGTATTTTCTGCACTATGCAATGATGTGGGCAGCGACCATGTAACGCTTTTACAACATACAGAAGTGCACTGGTTATCAAGGGGCAAAGTATTGACACGAGCTTAAAGTTTTCTTTACTGACCATAATTTTCACTTGTCTAACTGCTTGCATGATGATGAGTTTTTCACACAACTGGCCTATCTGGGTGATGTTTTTTCTCGCCTGAATGATCTGAATCTAGGATTACAGGGACTCTCCGCAACTATATTTAATGTGCGGGACAAAATTGAGGCTATGATTAAGAAGTTGGAGGTCTTCTCTGTGTAACGGATGTGAAACGGCTAGCTTAGTTAGCGGTGCGCGCTAAATAGCGTTTCAATCAGTGACGTCACTTGCTCTGAGACCATGAAGTAGTAGTTCCCCTTGCTCTGCAAGGGCCGCGGCTTTTGTGGAGCGATGGGTAACGATGCTTCGTGGGTGACTGTTGTTGATGTGTGCAGAGGGTCCCTGGTTCGAGCCCGGGTATGGGCGAGGGGACGGTCTAAAGTTATACTGTTACATCTGCATTAACAAGGACAACACACTGGTCTTTCCATCATTGTATGATTTTTTGTGTGCAAATGAACTCAATCTTATGGACAATGTCAAATGTGATATAGCGAAGCACCTGAGTGAGTTGGATGCGCAATTACACAGATACTTTCCCAAAGCGGATGACACAAACAACTGGATTCGTTATCCCTTTCATGCCCTGCCTCCAGTCAACTGACCGATATCTGAACAAGAGAGCCTCATCGAAATTGCAACAAGCGGTTCTGTGAAAATTGAATTGAATCAGAAGCCACTGCCAGATTTCTGGATTGGGCTGCGCTCAGAGTATCCTGCCTTGGCAATTCACGCTGTTAAAACACTGATGCCCTTTGCAACCACATACCTATGTGAGAGTGGATTCTCGTCCCTCAATAGCATGAAAACTAAATGTAGGCAGAGACTGTGTGTGGAAAAGTATTTTTGACTGAGACTCTCTCCAATACAACCCAACATTGCAGAGTTATGTGCATCCTTTCAAGCACACCCTCATTAACCCGTGGTGAGTTATTCACTATTTACGATGACCAAATAAGGTTCTATATGTAAGATGGCTAAATAAAGAGCAAAATTATTGATTATTATTATATTATTATTTGTGCCCTGGTCCGATAAGAGCTCTTCGTCACTTCCCACAAGCCGGGTTGTGACAAAAACTAATTCTTATATTTACAATGATGGCAAAAAAACAACATTTGAGAGTGTGCTGACCCTGGTGCTAGAGGGGGTACGCAGCTGGAGGTTGAATGTTTGAAGGGGTACGGGACTATGAAAAGTTTGGGAACCACTGCTTTAGAGGATCACTGCTTACCACAGGCATTCTTTACTGACTGCAAACATCACTCAGCATTTCAGATAGGGATTTTCTCAATCGTCTCAAGTGATAAGTACTAGCACCTAGCTTAGTGAGGGTATGAAAGTGCATTGTAGACGTTTTCTTATCTGTTCAGGGCACAGACACGGCACTGGCTGCAGTTTATAGATCCGGAGTGATCAGCCTGTATTGATTAAATTATTGCCCATAAAGTTGTTGCTCCCCCACAACAACATAGCAACATGGTTTAGCTTCCAGTACGTCCTATGGAGTTAGATGCTACTCATAGTCCAACACTCTACAAACAGACTTTTATCTTTTATCTGCATGACTGTTCCAGATCCCATAATGGAGCCAAATAGAGCTTGGTAGGTGAATGCAGTCACATTTGTATTGACCTTGCCTTTTCGGCTTGGCTCTAGCAGAGCTAACAGAGACGGTCTGTGCCCCAAATGGCACCCTATTCCCTGTATGGTGCACTACTTTGTACAGGGTCCATAGGGACTTCAAATGTAGTACACTAGGCAGGGAGTAGGGTGCCATTTTGGGACGCGGACAGAGCCAGTATTCATGAAACAGGAACAGGTAATGTCTCAGGTAAAGAGTTGGCCAATTATTAACCAGCCCTGGGTTGTTGTTTCTCTCTCTAGAAGACACTGTATTTAGTCATGCCTGATGGTGCCCAATTCAGGAAGTGCTCCGATATCGGTGGCCAGGCAGATTAGGAAGACAAACTCAAGGCTGCACTCCTATCAGGGCCAGGTTCATTAGGCAAGCAATGTTCAACGTTGCAGAGACAAATTTCATTATTAGTGCTGACGTCCTTATTCTACATCACATAAAGTATTTCTATCGAAATGTTCTACAACGTAGCGTCCCAAGGCTTTTTTTTTTTTTTTCTAGGTGTACACAGATCCTGTTTCCCAACATGAGCCTCTCCTCACAGGCTGTACGTCTACCTCCTTCATTACAGCTGACAGCTGGATATCCTTCTTATTATGTCATAGCTATAAGACATAATTATGTGGTTTGTTTCTGCACGTGAACAAGATGGAGGAATCTTGTTTGTGGCGGTTTGTTTTGGAACCACCACAGCAACTCCCAGTCAAACTGACTTCAGACCACTAAAACTAATGAGGCACCTACTGTAAATGCAGCATTTTAGGCTGTGAGCTGGTTTGGACCTTCCGATGCTGTTGATGTTTTAGGCTCTACCTTCTGTTGACAATTCATTCTTTTTCCCTTTCCCCCTGCATGTCCTTAATTTGATCAAAGGCAGGTGAACTCGTTCCATTACATCCAAACCTGGTAAACAACAATATTAGCAGAGCAGACAGACAAAGGGTGACTGGGATATAGGTTAGTATCTTTTTGGGGCTGTGCTTGTCTGTCTGTCTGCTTGTCTGTCTGCTTGTCTGTCTGTCTGTCTGCTTGTCTGTCTGCTTGTCTGTCAGTCTGTCTGTGACTGACTCAGTGAGGTCATTGTGGTCATGTTATAGTCAGGTGACACACTGACAGTCTGGTGGTGACAGAGAAATAGGTGAACTGAGGAGAGCAGAGCAATGGAAAGCACATCATATAGCCTCGTTATTGTTATATTTTATTCGATTTTTTTCTCCCTTTAGTTTATTCAGTCAATATTTTCTTAACTCTATTTCTTGAACTGCTTTGTTGGTTAAGGGCTTGTAAAGTAAGCATTTCATAGTAAGGTCTTGTGAAAAATCAAATTGGATTTGAAATCCCTGGCGACACTCAAGCACATTATTCAGCCTATTCCGTATGAGTTTAGTCCAGGGTAATTCCACAGCCAACACTGCTGATTGAATCTGTGCTAGGTGGAGGTAGGTAGTGTGCTAGGAGAGATGGTGGAGAGGTAGCCTTGCAGGCACACACACACACACACACACACACATGTTTGTTTTTACTATCCTTGTGGGGACCAAACAATTGATTCCCATTCAAAATCCTATTTTTCCTAACCCCTAACCTAACCATAAAACCCCTAAGCCTAATCCTAATTGTAACCATAACCCCAAAGCCTAAAATACGCTTTTTCCTTGTGGGGACTGGCGAAATCTCCCCACTTCTGGTCCCCACAAGGATAGTAAAACACACATGAACACACACACGAACACACACACACCTCTTCTTATCCTGCTAACTAGGCACCAGTGCTGAGTTGCAGTAGAGCTTTACTCACTCCTACTGTAAATGTCACAATAGAGATGTTTCCAGCTCATTTCACTTCTCCAGGAGGACTGGAATGTGATTGTTAGTGTAGATGTTTTGATTCTGCCGTTAACCTTTGCTCCAATTAGTGGTGGAGGGTAATGACGTCTGGGGAGGCCACGGCACGGGGTGAGAGATTTCCTCCGCGGCTCTAACAAGCAGGGAACCTGTGGTGAGGGTGGATGGATGGATGTGCCATCAAACAGTTATGTTCAGGAGTTGTTGCGCAGGTGAATGGCTCAGTCAGTACATTTTTGGTGTGTTTCTGTCAGTGGTGTTTTTTGTTGTTGTTGTTCTCCCTCCATTTCCCTTCCCCGACTCTGTCACGGGAGATTCAAGCGCACACACAGTAGAGATATGGAGGGCTGCCTAGTCTGCCAGACAGATGTTGCTCTCCCCTTTTTAATTGTTTCTTTCTCTGTCTCTCTCCCTCTCTCCTTCCCTCCCCCCCTCGCTCCCTACTTCTCTGCTCAAGGACAGTTGTTTACAGTTAGCAGTTGAGTTGAGAACAACCTGTGCTCTAACCTCAAGTAGAGGACTAAATATGCAGGCTGCTCTGGACTTTCTCTCACTGCCATAAATAGTGTGGGGAAAGCATCACCAAGACTCCGCCCACATTACTCATTCCATGTCAACAACCTCCAAAAAACACAGTCAGGATTTCCTAATATGATGTCATGCCTTACATTTTTGGAAAAACTGTTTTTGTTTAATGCGTGCGTGTCTCTATGGCTATGCGTGTGTGAATGCATTGATCTGATTTAAGCGTGGCCTAATCGTATATCCTGTCGCTTTCTTGTGTTTTTCTCCTCAGCTTCCCAATATGTTTGGTGATCTTCGTTCCACCTTCATCGCTCTCATGATTGGATCGTATGCATCCTCCGCTGTCACCTTCCCTGGGATCAAGGTAGCTTACACACACGCACATCTACTTAGCTAGTCTACACATGCATGCATACCATGCACACCATTATGGAGGTTAGCTATCAAGGCTAACTATACTTTCTACTATCAGGGCTACCAATTTGACTCTACTTTCCTATTCCCGCATGTCAATGTGAAGGTCAGACATAGAGCTAATGTTGTGGTTGTTGGTCCCTGCTTCCTCTCTCATCAGGTGATCTATGACCTAGGAGCCACCTTCATCACCATCCTGCTGGTGTGGGCTGCCTGTGCTGGCCTCGTCTTCATCAACTGCTTCTTCAACTGGCCCCTGGAGCCCTTCCCTGGACCTGAGGATATGGACTACACGTAAGACACTCCTAAACATCACACTCCATAACATCACACTCCATAACATCACACTCCATAACATCACACTCCATAACATCACACTCCATAACATCACGCTCCTCAACATCACGCTCCTCAACATCACGCTCCATAACATCACACTCCTAAACATCACGCTCCATAACATCACGCTCCATAACATCACGCTCCATAACATCACGCTCCATAACATCACACTCCATAACATCACACTCCATAACATCACACTCCATAACATCACACCCCATAACATCACACTCCATAACATCACGCTCCATAACATCACGCTCCTCAACATCACACTCCTCAACACCACGCTCCATAACACCACGCTCCATAACATCATGCTCCATAACATCACACTCCATAACATCACGCTCCATAACATCACGCTCCTCAACATCACACTCCATAACACCACGCTCCATAACACCACGCTCCATAACACCACGCTCCTAAACATCACACTCCATAACACCACGCTCCTAAACATCACACTCCATAACATCACACTCCTCAACATCACGCTCCATAACACCACGCTCCTAAACATCACGCTCCATAACATCACGCTCCTATTCATCACGCTCCGTAACATCACACTCCATAACATCACGCTCCATAACACTACGCTCCTAAACATCACGCTCCATAACACCACGCTCCTCAACATCACGCTCCTCAACATCACGCTCCTCAACATCACGCTCCTTAACATCACACTCCATAACATCACGCTCCTTAACATCACACTCCATAACATCACGCTCCTAAACACCACGCTCCATAACACCACGCTCCATAACATCACGCTCCTCAACATCACGCTCCTTAACATCACGCTCCTCAACATCACGCTCCTTAACATCACACTCCATAACATCACGCTCCTAAACACCACGCTCCTTAACATCACACTCCATAACATCACACTCTTCAACATCACGCTCCTTAACATCACACTCCTTAACATCACACTCCTCAACATCACACTCCTTAACATCACACTCCTCAACATCACGCTCCTTAACATCACGCTCCTAAACATCACACTCCTAAACATCACGCTCCTAAACATCCCCTTAACCTAATATTAGTTTAGTATTACTAGTATTTGTTCCTTATATCATTGGTTATATCCTTAGTTATAACCTAATAGACAGACAGTTTCTAATATTAGCCAACAATAACAGGTTTAGGGGATAATACTAGGACTTGAGGTTCAACAACTTAAGCTGAAGTAGGAATATTAAGGCCTTCCATAGAGTCTCCATTCTCCTTGGAGCTCAGTACACTACATCCCCCAGCACACGTTCCTCTGCAGCATGGCGTAGGCTTGAGGCCCTGTAAAAAAGGAAATCTAATGAGATGAGGAGCTCAGCTGGCTTTGCTCTCATTCACCTGGATGTAGTCTCATTCTTTGCTCTGTTTTTTTTTCATCCTCCCCCGCTCCCTATCTCCCTCTCGCTCGCTCCCTCTCTCTCTCTCTCTCTCTCGCTGTTTCTTTCCCTCCCTCTCCCTGCCTTTCTCCCTTTCTCTCTGTCTCTCTCCCTATCTCCCTCAGTGTGAAGATCAAGTTCAGCTGGCTGGGCTTTGACCATAAGATCACTGGAAAGCAGTTCTACCGCCAGGTGACCACGGTGGGGAGACGACTCAGCGTGGGGAACAGCATGAAGCAAAACCCCAAGGAGCTGGCCCAACAGGAGGGCAACAAGCTGTGTCTCTCCACCGTTGACCTGGAGGTCCAATGCAAGTCTCAGGAGGAATGTAAGTGTCTGGCCAGGCCACATCTGTTCATCCCAGACCAGAGAATATGACTGCTTTTGATGTCTTTCAGATCGAGAGTAGGAAAATACATTGTGCATTTTCTGTGCACACCGAGTGTGATGGGGTTCATTGTCTAAATGGATTTGCCATAATGGGTTTCAAGCACTAAACCTCCACAAATCCATACTTCATGTGGCCAAAAGCCAGTTTGCCAGTTTCCTTGTTACACCATTTTGAATAATCTGGACACAACAAAGGACATGTCTGCCAGAAACCTGTCTGATGTTAAGCTGTCCAACCACTTCACCAACACAATATCCTGCTCCAGCCATGGTGTAGAATTTAGATAGGAGCAGACTGACAGACAAAAATAGATCCAACACAACAATGCAATGGATCATTGTAGCCCTGCCTTATGGGTAAACAGAGTTAAACAATCGACCATATGCAAGATCTGGGCCTGTATCTTGTACTGATCTAGGATAAGGTCCCCCCTTTTTCATATAATCATATTTTTAACGATATAATAGGCTAAACTGATCCTGGATACAGGCCTAGATCTAGCATATGGTCGACTGTTCCTCTATGATGGATTGCTATTCCATGAAGCGGATTGCTATTCCATACTCTACAACTTTTGTAAAGAAGAGCTCTGACTTCATCAGTGCAATTTTGATGTTTCAGAGTGGGCTCGCCCACCAGCCAGTGTTTTGGTCCCAGCCGCCAGCTTGTCTGAGGGAGCGCTGTCATTGGCGCTGAGGTCGTCAAGGCCATCCTCCCTCTCCCAAATTAAATCCTGCAAACGCACAACTGGCTATGCACTTTGCCTTCACTAACCCAGATCTGTACACTGCAATTAGCCACAAACCTCCAAAACACCCTCAAATCAGCCACGTGACCCCTCCTCACCTCCGCTGTGCTCCCTCCGCACTCCCTCGGGCTCGGAAACCTGTGGTTCTCTGCAGGCTCTCTTTGGTACCGAACGGACCGTGCAATCGATTCGGACCGCATTCCAAGAAGTGCTGCTCGGGTGGCGGTGGTGGGGCCGGGCCAGAGGGCAGATAGCAGTCAGTAAGGTCCGAGGGGGGTCATTATACACACAGGATGGATGCCTGCGGTTCTGTAACCCTGTTGGACAAGTTCCACGTGTCAGGAGGTTTTCAAGGGGCCCCTTGCTAAGGGCCA
Source organism: Oncorhynchus clarkii lewisi (assembly GCF_045791955.1). Taxonomy (NCBI): domain Eukaryota; kingdom Metazoa; phylum Chordata; class Actinopteri; order Salmoniformes; family Salmonidae; genus Oncorhynchus; species Oncorhynchus clarkii. The sequence continues at coordinate 9,054,200 of NC_092170.1, forward strand.
ACTCCCCAAGCCTCTCTCTTTCTCTTTTGTCTCTCTCTCTCTCTCTTATATAAAATATATATAAATATATATATTTATTTATATATCTGTATATATATATTAATATATATTTATTTATTTATATATTTATTTATATATATATTATCTGTGTTTGTCCACTCATCAATCTGATGCATGTGATGGTGGGGATTTATTTGGTTGTTAGAAGTTTTTTCCCTTTCAAAGAAAGCTCACCACTCAAAGATACTTTGGTGCCTGGGACCTCTTTTGTGGATCGGTTGTGAGAGCAAAGTTGAAAGATTATGTTATAATGCTGTAATTGCATCAAATGGTTGTTTTATGCAACAGAATAGAGGGTTCATATAACTCTATTGTGTCCGTGTGAGCTGAAAGTGGGCCTCTGGGGACACGGACAGGAAATGCACAATGTTTTGGGGTGATACCACATTCCAGAGCATGAGTTAATGTTTCTGTACTGGGGTACCTGGGGGAGATGGCTCTTGTGACCCATTCCATACATCTGTTGTGTGTCATGTAGACTGAAGGAGGATGGACTTTGCTATAAAATGCTGTGGCTTAAACCAGCTGGTTGAGTTCTCGGTGGTCCCCTCCAGGGGTGGTTACCGACCAGCTCCCGTGCTGCAGTAATGAAATGATACAGTTTGATTGTTTTGAAGAAATTCAAAAGTCTCTCTTTTTGATTACAATAATTCCACCACATGCTTCTTATATCAGCCAAACCATTAAGGGACTGTTTTGTATCTAAGTCAACACTGGCCATGGCGACTGTTGCCAGTGTAGGCTAGGTATTTTGAAAATGATCACGGTGTGTCCTTACAAGTGTGGTCACATAGTGTGCCAGTCAAGAATGTAAACCCGAGTGATGATCTAGGATCAGATCCCCCCCCCCCCCCCCCCTTTAATTCATGGTGATCTAAAAGACAAAACTGATCCCAGATCCTACTCTGAGACGCTTTGTGAATAATATTCTAACTCATATTATGGGTCCAGGACACAGGGGAGACCCAGTGTTATAGACTGAGACAGACTGTTAGAACCACCTGCTCTAATGTAATGTACCAGCCTGTAAGCCCCTTGTCCAGCCGGCATGTCAACGATGATCCCGTCTCCAGAGCATTGGAGAGATACCTGCAGCGCTGGGCAATAAAGGCTGGACACATCTGTGGCGTGACCATTAAAACTTTTCCACTGCCCTGCCGCAGCTTTAACAGCTTTGAGATCAGTAGATGATTAACGGACCATGGCCCCAGGCCCCTTGCTTACAGCACGGGCCCCCACATGTTATCTTGCCATCGTGTTACCGAGCTTCCCTGTTTCCCTACCTCCATGTTGTTCCTGAGGTGAAGCAGCTATGCCCTGGTAGTTTTCCATCACGGCATGTGGAGGACATGAAAGAAGGCATATCCTGTACAGTACACACAGGAAAAACCTCACTCCAATCTGATTTAAAATATATATATATATAATCCTGTCTATCGTCCTCCATTAATAAATCGAGTTATTCTGCATTCTGAGATTGAACGCAGCATCACTGTTTAAACTTCAGTTTTACTGGAGTAAAAGGTCAGGTACTGTTGTTGACGTTAATCTGTCTTTCCTCCTGTGTGTCCACAGCCCAGTCCTTCATGAAGAGTATCCTGAGTCCTATTTTCATGCTCAGCCTGATCACCATGTGTGTCACCCAGCTGAGACTTATCTTCTACATGGGAGCCATGAACAACATCCTCGAGTCGCTGTCCGATAGAGACTTGAACACAGGTGTGTGTGTGTGTGTGTGTGTGTGTGTGTGTGTGTGTGTGTGTGTGTGTGCGCGTGCGTGTCTTGAAAATGTGTGAGTGTAAGCTCTGGAGGCAATAAACATGTCTCTGTCTCTCCTGCCGTTCACAGTGAGTGTGTACACCTCCATTTTCGGAGTGCTGCAGCTGCTCTGTCTGATGACCGCCCCAGTGATCGGGTACATCATGGACTGGAAACTCAAAGAGTGTGAGGATGAGAACGCGAAGCCGGGTAAAAGGTGAGTTTCACGAGCACGAACGCACCCGAGCTCGCACGCACACACTCACTCATGCGCAGGCACACTCACACACACACTCCAACAGAGCAATCCCCTGCCTCCCAGATACTCCCCTAGCATCCACAGGACACTACTATGTTATTTGTATAACCAGGGAGTATGTGTGTAACATGTGAGGTCCCCTCTGATAGAGATCTTACCCAGCCCAAGCGTCGTGACAGACAGATCCAGAAAATCACCAACGCCACACGGGCCTTCATCTTCACCAACCTGCTACTGATGGGCTTCGGGGTCACCTGCCTCGTCCCCAGCCTCCCTCTCCAGGTAAGTCGTCCCTCTGTTTCCTCTCCTCCATCTCGCTCTCTCTTTCCTCTCCTCTAGGGGCTGTGGAGAAGCACACATTTCACCGCGTGCTTTCCCAGTGTTTTGTAAAGCCCTCCTATAGCCAAAGGGAGAGATCTTGGTGCAGAGAAAGAAAGAGGGAGAGTGACTCACATGTTATTGTGAGCTGATCCATTGTTTAATGCAACAGTGTCCCCTGGTGGACAGTTGTGTCATTACAAGTTATGCAAGTTATTTACAACCCAGCTCTGGGAACATCTCTGTCAAGACTTTATTTATTAAACATGGACTCCATTTTAGGATGGAGGGACAGGGCACCATGCATGCCCTGGGTCTGTAGGTTCTGGAACACATCATGTTGAACTATTTCTCTTTTCTTCTCTGCCTTCAGATTCTATCGTTTATTCTGCACACCATTGTGAGAGGATTCATCCACTCTGCAGTTGGAGGGCTCTATGCTGCTGTGTAAGTGTCTTGTGTGTGTGTGTGTGTGTGTGTGTGTGTGTGTGTGTGTGTGCGCGCGCGCGCGTGCACAGTCCCTCCCACACAAGTGCCTCATGCTGGTTGTCCTCCTTAGGTACCCGTCGTCTCAGTTTGGCAGTCTGACAGGCATGCAGTCCCTCATCAGCGCCCTGTTTGCCCTGCTGCAGCAGCCCCTCTTCATGGCCATGATGGGCCCCCTGAAGGGAGACCCCCTATGGGTAAGAGAGCAACGACCTTTCACCCTTTCCAGTATACTAATGTGCTATGAGCATAATGCTGCAAAGGCTCCTGGATACGACTGATGTGTAGCAGCCACCTTGTTCTAAAGCAATCTGCCCCGAGTGCATGTCATAGCACACACTGCCGTCCTGATGTGAAAACAACACCGCTGTTCCCTCCATTCTTCTCACTGTTGATGTCACTTCCTGTGTGTGGTTGTGCGCAGGTCAACGTGGGCCTGCTGGGGCTGACGGTGCTGGGCTTCTGCCTGCCTCTCTACCTGCTCTGCTACAGCCGCCAGCTCCAACGCCAGAAGCAAGAGCGCGAGGAGGACCCCAAGATCTACGTCCAGATCAACAACGGCAGCACGCCCGAGGCCTTCATCTAGAGAGACAGACTGACGGACGGAGATTTGTTTCAACAATGAGAAGGAGGAACGGAGAGTGTGAGGAGGGGAGAGGTCACAGGTGTGACTGAACTGTATGATGAAATCGCAACCTCACCCACCAACTCTGGTCCCTCTACCGTCTGCACTTGCACTCAGACGATACTCTCTCTCACACACACACACACACACACACACACACACAACTCCCTTACATTCCCCCTCACACACAGACACAGACATACAAACACATACACACAAGCGCTCGACACACACACCACGCCCACTGCCAAACACACTCTGTCAAACCTACAGTATATGTTCATCAATCTCAGAGAACTACTATGATAAACGCACACACTTTTACACTCCCCAGAACACCATTGACTACATACACTGTGAAAGACACGCAACAACACACACGTTGTGAAACCTCTTCAACACACACACACGCGCGCGGTTCCTTTTCCAGGGACACACCACCAAATGGACAGTGTTCATCTTCTCACCACTGAAATGAGAAAGGACAACCGCGGGTCTGTGAACTGAGGAGAAAGGAGAGAAGAAGAGGGAGGAGGATCTCCACGACTTTCTCCTCCCTTCCAGTCTCCTCTTTGTTTCAGTGCTCAATCATTTTTTTCATTTCATGTTTCTGTCAATGATGCCATGCTCACTCCTGCCTGTCAGTGCAAAAAGAGGACACTGATTCTCCGGTCACGCTGCGAAAAGAACTAGAGAGGAAGCAAGCGTTCAGCGCCATGTCAAAGACCTCCAGTGCTGGATGTGGTGACTTGAACCAGATAAGCAGATGACGTCCTCCTCGCAATTACAATACCCAGGCCACCAGTGTTTTTACATGTGTTTTCAATGATGCCAGTAACGACGACGAGTCTTCTACTTCACGCCCTGAAAAGTGGTTTAATGATTAGGACGTTGTTGAAACGTTATCGAAACGTTTATTGGCGATAGGCCTGTATTGTTCTCTGTGGTTGTTACATGTCAATGCCTCTCTGTTGTCACAAGTAGTTTGGACTGGAGGTAGGAGTGAAACAGGCGGTATAGAAGCTCCAGTACTCCAAATGGTGCTAAGAGTTCATCCTGCCATAACGTTCCCATTTGCTTCTGTAACGTTCCCATAACGGTCTGCAATGTTGGGGATAGTCATCATTGTAAATGAATTGGTAAGAATGGAACCTCATGCAACTTTTAGAAGCTAGTCGATGTAACCTTCTCATCTAGCGAGTGTTCCTTCCAGTGTCTCAAAGACCAAACCTTGTGACTCTTTTGTTGTTGAGGATAACAGAGGCGTGGAGTGTTAAAGCCACAGAGAAGCTGTCGTTTTAAGACTGTTCAAACAGCTCTAGGAGACTAGAAAGCGAAGGCATGTTTTTTGTAACACTCAGCACTCTAGATAAAAGCCCGAGGCAATAGCTTTGCTTTGAGTCAATTTGAGCTGAGAGCAAGTGATTCGGCCAATGGGTTTCCAGTGAGCAGTGTGCAGGCCAGCGTTTTACTTCTAGGGAATACTATGTGACTGTGCAAAGTGGCTGTGCTTCAAACAAAAGCATGGCACAGGTTGAAACAAGCCTCTTACCGGTAATAATGTGCCACAACAACATAAGGTACAGCACAGCTGTAGAAAAAAAGGGTTCCTAAAGGGTTCTTCGGCAGTCCCCATAAGAGAACCGTTTTTGGTTCCAGGTAGAACCCTTTTGGACATCCGAGTAACTGTTTTAGGTTCTAGATAACACGTTTTTTTCCCCTAAGAGTGTAGGCTAGGTTATCAAGACCACTGACTGGTCTTGTCTTGGCAGTCCGTTTTGTCGTGCAAAATGAATTTCTTATTGAATTGGTGTGTTTTTATTTTTATTTGTGATGACCAGATGTTGTTTTTGTCAGGAGACCTGGTTTTTAAAAAGTAATAGTTTTATCAACTGTGTTTTACCTGCAAAATGATACTGACATGCTGTTCAACCTTTTGTTCTGTTTCAAGACAAATGTGATTTAGTACAAATGGTTTTACGATAAATGGTTTAAGATAGGAGATGTGTAGCTTAAGGTGAACTGTGGTTGCTATGGGCCTATACCTGCCACTGTTCTACAGTACCTGAATTACATTCTGATTCGCTGTAGCAATAAGTACTTATGTGAGTTGCTGAGCAATCCTCTACTCATCCCGGCAACACATAACTCTGTGAACACCACTGTTGTCCAACCACACACATACACACACACAATTCAAGAATGTGGATTGATATAATGTAATGTTTATTACAAAGGTGCTTCTCAATGACAGGAACATGGACTCATATTTTTCTTGATGTACTGGTCAGGTAGTGGCCATTCTGCATCTATCAATGGTCTCACTTACAAAGCCTCACTTTGTAGCGACAAATTACTTGAATTATCGAATTCCAACTTCAACTTTGATTCACTTTTCAAATCAAAAAAGGGAGACGGAGAGATGCTTGAATATGATTTCTGATTCTAAATCCACACTCTTGCAGCTGTTGTGAATGTTGTGATCTTGGGACCCAGGTGGGCGGGCAGGCAGGTCATGATAGGAGATTATGTTCTTGAATGATCTGTTGCGGGTAACAGACACCGGAGAGAGAGCGTGACAACTTGATTGATGTAGCTCTACGTCCGCAGACGCAGTGTTTAGACTGGACGGGACACCTGCTTTTCCTCAGTCACTCACAGAAGCACTTCCAAAGACAGCCATGTAACCAGCAGATTGCCTCTATGTTCAGATGATTTGAGATGCGGATACGATACGGCAAGTCGGTGCCCCGCCCTCTCTCATCATGACCCGTCACATTGATCCATCCATGTCCAAACCACTATCCTGAACTGTTGCACTGACACACCTGGTTCTCCACTGCAGTCTCACCCAAACACAAACCACCCACCCAAGAGATCCTTCACATACTGGCGATGGAACTGAGAGACAATGCTAGAATCCCCAAAAGCTTCAGGAATGAAATACGTGAGAACTGAATGGCACATGTGCACCTTAGTCCTCGTATCAGGATTTCAATGCTATTTTTTCTGAATGGCATGCACTGAAATATAACAATAATAGATATAATAGACAGTGCACCGCTTGCTGGTTCTGCATGTTAGCATAGAATGTATTCCCAGTAGTTTTAAAAAAATGAATAGAGTAATGACATCGGAACTGCAAGAAACTGTTATTTTTGTTACTTACCGCAGGTGGTCTTAGTCTCTCCTCTTGTATGCACCATCCAGTAGGTCCCTGTCCCTCAATATAGAATGGCTCCTTGCTACTGACTGCTGTTTGGGCCTGTCTGTTTGGGTTTCTCGATTTCAAGGATCTACACACACACACACACACACACACACACACACTGATAGAGAAACAGGTCTAGACATCCTCACTTTGAACATCACTCTACTTGTCGTTTACATGAATGTATTTAGCGAAAAGAGAAAAAGCATGTATAGCCCTATAGACTGGTTCTCGTGGCTTGAACATGTGACTAGAGATTGCAGGTGGATTCTGATAATGATGCTATACTGTACTCCAGCACAGTGAACGTGGGGTTGGAATGATCTGCATTCCCTCAGTATGGGAGAATCAGCACTATTTACACTGCCATACCTTAAAACGGTCATTCTACTCAAAATGCCATCACCGTAGTTATTTTCTAGATGTGACATACTTTTACTACTATGCCCTTCCCTGGGATGTAAAGTGTGATTGGCTATTCTCTGATGATGAAAAACAAGCAGTGTTTTTTATTGGATAGAGTGTTTTAATGGTTTGTGTGTCACTTTTAGACATTGAGCGGGAGCTTCAGCTGAAACACCAATGCTTTTCCCTGACTTGTACCTTTGTTTTGTTTTTCTCAAATGTTTATTTTGTTGTTTTACATTCTCTTTTTTGGTGTTTGTTTCAATATTTCATGTCTATATACTGTATATTGGATCTCAGTTTTTGTTTTATATCACATTATAGCCATTGTTATTGACATTTTGAGTCATTTTCTAAATGAGAAGAAAAACAATCTATATATGAAAAACATAAACAATTTAATTTGTAAAATATAGTGTCCGTTTGTAATTATTTGACCTTGTTTGACGTTTTTGCACGTTTCCTCAAAGTGTGGTGGATTTTCAATCACTCTTAATGCATGTTAAACAACATGACATATCCCATGTTACAGCTGTATGCAATATAATGGACAGAAGAAAGCATGGACGGTCTGCTTTAAGTGGAGGAAGCCTGCCAATGCCACCTCGCAACTGCAGTCATTCCTAAATCCAACCACCCTAGGGGGAAATTCCATTTCTCAGGGTTAGGCTATTGTAGGTTTCATATTAGCCACATTTTTGCAGTCAGGAGAAGTGACATTAATCATGCCTGTAATGGCTGGCAACTTTCCAAAAAGAAAAAGGGCCTTTACTGGGTTTCATTATAAAGTCATGTTGTTTTAAGAGTCTCGAGTCTCCACCAGAGGACAGGCTATTACAGTTCACTACTACACCACAACTCAGCTGCCCAATTCACTACTATTTTTCTTGGGTGTTGTTAACACACCAATTAAGAGAGTTGGAGTGAAGTGATACTTGAAGAACAACATGATGCCAAAAAACATGTAGGTATTTTAGATGATTGCTTGACCACTGGGGATTAATTCCTGTGGGGTAATTAAAGTAAACCTTAACGTTCAAGTGAAAAGCACAATACAGTAACAATGCATGTTTTCAACTCTCACCTAAAATCATAATGGTAATAGGAGTGTTTCACACATGTTCAGCAGTGGAGGCTGGTGGGAGGACCTATAGGAGGACAGGCTCATTGTAATGGCTGTAATGGAATACATGGAATGGATTCAATCCATTTATTCCATTCCAGTCTTTACAATTATTATTTGTGTTGCTCTAGTCTTGCTCAAGCTTATTGAAGGCTAAACCACTGGTTTGACTTGCTGAGGTTGCTACTAACCTGTTCCAAAGACCGACACAAGAAAACACCGGGGGGTTACTGAGTTCACCCTCCACCAACTGTCACAGCCAAGAAGCTTGAATGAGGAGTGAAACTGGGAGGACTGGAATAACATTTGGGCTCAGTGAAACTGAACCACTGTGACTGGTGAAACAACTTAAAAACCAATGCACTCCACTTAAAACCCCCACAACATTTGACCTAGGTAGACTTCAATTGAAGAGCTTACAGTTTTCCATAAGTAAACTATGTACATGACTCTGTGCATGTGGTCCAGGCCAGGTATAACAAAAAATAACCTCACCAGTAAAATAAGAATTTGCATGTGGTTAAATAACATACTGGTTTTCATGTGTGATCAGCGCAAACCATGGTGTAGTGTGTTTATTTCAGGTCTGTATGTTTTGCTTCGAATAAGGATGAGGTTACTGAATGGAGGTGACTGACTTGAGGTGACGCCGCGCCCCTTTCGGCATCTGTCAGGAAGTGAATTCAAGAAAAATAGGAGCGCAAAACCGCGGAGACCGTGGGTCGCAGACGGACAAACATACCTCCGCCGTTTTTGAGTTTTTAACCAGTAAGCTAGACATCTGAATGCTGCATATACACGGACAACACTACCAAAATGCTCATTAAAGAATTGTAAGTAAAAATGTTTGGGAAAATATGGTGTTTAGTTAAAACGTGTCACGCAAAAGAACGATGTCATACACAGGCAAACCATTGGGAAAATGTCTTGTGTGACAATTATCCTCTTCGTTTATAGTATTTTCTCTGTTAGTCTAGTATAGCCTACTTACCATTTGGGAATTCAAAAAAACACGTGCAAGTTGGTATTCGCTGTGTTATCTTTGCGTAAAATGTCAAGTTTGTCAATGCTATTGACTGCTTGTTGCCTGTCTTCACTGTATGGATAGACTCATTGAATTCATGCATTAAGTAAAAAATAATCATTAACACATTTGCCAAAATGGAAATGTATTGTCAGTTACCAAAATGTATCTTAACTGACAAAGTGCCACTAACTTTGTAACCATAACTTTAATTATAATCATCCCATGCATCGTCAGGCCTACTAAAAAAAACATACAAGGGTGTGCCTTTTATCTCAAACTAATCCAGAGTATACACTTGCATGACATGTCATCTAACTCATTGGTTACGAGAGTCAACAACTGCCATATCAACGTGTCATCCTGATGCCCCAAACCTGCCTGTATCAATACCTTAGAATTAGTATGGTGCCTGTCTTGGCTCTCATTACGCCCAGATCTGTTTATAATGAAATATTCAGTGCTGCTTAGACTGGGGACAGGTGGTGATTATTGCCTATTGTAGACTGGCAGAGGATGGGGCCAAAGCGAATTGTTTTCTGATAGTAAAAATCTACACCGGGCTTCAATTTCCTCTGACAATATTACAGCTAGAATCAGTAGCACGTTCAGGCTTGCAATGCTCATAGTTGATAGGTAGAGCAGGACAGTATGGTCAATAATCCATAACGCGATAAATTGCCCGATTTGACGGTAAAAATAACATTAATGTGCACCACTTTTTTTTTTTTTATCCAATAAACTACTACTAGTTTGATGGTTTTCGCCATCAGTTGTCCCATTAACAATCCCTCTTATTAGCTAGCTTATTTTCTTTCAAACTTCACATTTCTCTAGTATAGGCTACTTATCGTCATGAACGATGTAAGCGAAATGCCTGCGATAAGTGGTCGGTGTCGATTTATTTCAGATTTATCGTCCCAGGTCTATTAGGCTAAACGTGTTTTGATTAGCATACTCTTAGCAGTTGCTATCAGAGAATTGTCAGTCGGGAACTAATAAATCAAGTGATAAATTAGATGAGCAATAACATTAGTCATGAGCTGCAGGTGTTGTAATGTGATGTTGCTCTCTCTCTCTCTCTCTCTCTCTCTTCTAGTCGAGTCATCCTCCCCATATCTGTGGAAGAGGTAAGTAGCGACCGAGTGTCATTTATTTGTGTCTTGAACTCTCGCTTCATGTCACCTATCAAGCTGGTCAAGCTACATTCTCGTTTTCTGACTCAACGGTCAAATTGAGGTCAACGATTACCTAGCCCCGTGAACGTGCCGTACGCAAAAGCGGAACGTTCACGGGGCCAACCCGTTACCTAACGTGCCTGTGCTCTTGAGGAATCAGGGCCGTCTGTATGTCAAGCAGTTGGTCTGCATTATGTTCCTCTAACCTTCAAGTTCCTGTTTGTACACACACCTTTTATGATGGTGTGTGTGCACAGGATGTTGGCATGGTTTCCATTATGTTCACGATTGCAGTGTTTAGCCGGCCACACATAGTCAGGTCGGACATTGGCAGATAATATTAGCCATATTAATTCAAACGGAGCACCGTATTCCTGACTGAAGCATTGCAGTTGAAGTCAGTAGTTGTGGGTTGTTCCATGTCATTTCAGCAAGCCATGTCACCCACCATCTCAGATTGTTCTGAAATCGTTTCTGTAATTAGAAGCCAATAAGATTAGCATTCCTGCAACATTATTTTGTTGAAATAACATTTGATCTCTGAGAAATTAAGCTAATTGATTGCACCTAAATTGGCCAATTTAGTTTATAGGATTCATATAATGTTTGATAAATATAGTACCTGATATCTGATTTCGACCTAACTTTTTTAGGTTTATGGCCCATCCTACATCCTTATATTACCAGGTTCTGACTTCTAGATGCTGCTGTTCCTGTATTAGGTGAAAAAAGTTTGAAGAACTTAAAGGGATAGTTCACCCAAATTACAAAATTACATGGGTTTCCTTACCCTGTAACCATTTTATTGTCAAGGTATGACAGCAAGGAATGCTAATCTTTAGTGCTGAGCGATTAACTTGGTTATTTTTTGCATTTTAAACAACTAATTGATGTCGGTTCAATTATTTGAAATCCATTTCGTTCTGTTTTTTTCTTCTGTGAGCTCAATGCGCACATTTCGCGGCAGTTTCTCTAGAGATAAATCCGATCATGTCCAAACTGTGCGACGTAGTTGTAGTTTCTAAAAGGCCAATGTTATTCAGACAATGTGATAATAAACTACAATGGCCATAATCCATTGCGTGACTCCTTGTCCAGTCTGTTTACTTTATGCCTGCTCCGTAAGAGACTGAAGAATGTGCAATCAAGAGGGGACACATAGAGAGCAGTTTCTTTGAAGTATCTCTACCTGAAAATACATGATCTAAGTGGTTGATAGTTGTTGTTCAGCAGTCATGAAAGTATGCCTTATTTACTTTGAAGAACTACTAAAACATTTTTGTCATATGAGTTGGAATGACATAAAGTAATCAAATAAAACTAATGTAATATACACAATTAAATAATTGTATTAGTGTGAATAACTGATGATTAGTAAGTGATAAGCAGTCATGGGCAGTCCCTACCATCATTGGTATTTCTGTGTCATTCTATGTTACAGCTTTCAACTCACATAATGCAAAGTGCATTTAAAATATCAAAACCAAAATCATGATATATTTTTTTTTAGAATCTAACCAAAACCAACCGACCTCAAAAATCACTAATCTCTCAGCACTACTAATCTTATCTGTTTCTAACAACACAAGCGATTTCAGAACAATCTGAGACGGTGGGTGTCAATCCTATTTCTTGTGCTTTTTGAGGTGGAATGACCCTTGTATGTTCCACCAGATTTATTTTCATCAGACATAATCTTGCATTCCATCTTGGCAACAATTTATCAGCAACAGTGCTGATTCCACCGTTCTCTCTCCTTCCTTCTCAGTCTCCCTCTCTTTCTCCATTTGTTCTCAGAGTTCTAGTCACCAGCATCATTCCCTGCTCGCTCTTTAATTTTTTTTATTTTTTTTAAAGCATACTTAAATCTAAGTCTAAGTTTCCCCCAAAATAAGATTCCAGATCAAGGATCATAACCCTAAATTCCATTCATAGCCTTACATAAGGGTGATTCCTCATTGGAACAAAAACATACCATAGAAAGGTACTTTTGGAGGACATTTTCTATCTTTATATTGAAAAAAATAAGCATAAACCATTTTAGATTTGGCAAATGTTTCAATATATTGTTGAACATAATATACTCTACATGCATATCGAAGTTCCAGAATGAGGTCTCTGCTACTTTGACTTACAGTATAAAAATGGATTCAAAATAGTTGCCTTCTTTTGGTGATTTGCAGGATGTGCAATGATACAAGTGAAAGGAGGGCTGTGATTGGTTAAATTGCCTGCTATGCCAATTTCTCTGTACGAAATGGGCCGTAACTTTAACTTCCACAGCCTAAGGAAGATTAACATTTGAGTCACACGCACGCAGGGGAACAATAAGTGAAATGCTGGTTTTACACGTGTCGTCACATTCCTAACCACCTACTCGCGCATGAGATGGAACCACCAAAATAACACTGTTCGGTAGAGGATGTGATTGTACCCCATCTTCCTCCAAACAGAGCTGTTTCACCTGTTGAAAGCATCTCATTTTGGGATTAATTATCTAATCAGCCAGGCACAAACTATTCTGTGTTTTTAAATGTCAGTTGGCTGTTGGTTATTGAGTAGTGTCAATGTGCAGCAAGCGAGTCACCAGTTCCCTGTGGGTCACTACCTCCCTGACGCACAGTGGCCGCGTTCCAGGACAACTTTATTACAGTCACGCTGCACACAGCAACCTGCGGTTGGTTGCGTGCCACGTCATCGACTGCTGCTGGGTGACTCAAGGCCTGTGGTGGTGGTGGATGGATGGGGTGTGCTGCCTAGGCTGGTACAGCAGAGTTGGAGACAGTAATCCACCTGCCAAAGGTCTTTGACAGAGCTCTACACCCTGAAATCATTGGTGAGCATTTAACAAGGGAATTGTTGGCAGAGAGACTGTCATCCAACAAAAAAAAACTGCCACAGATGGCTATTACAGTATTTTCCTTATGCTTGCTGACAGTACTGTTATCCCGTTGAGCTGTTAAGCTGAAGTTGGTGTCTATCTGGGCTAAATGCACAAGGAACGTCCAGTGGTGAATATGGAAAACTGTCCCTGTCCAGGTGCTCTGAGGAGTGAATGGTTAGGGATGTGCCCACTGAAGTGGTTGCAGCTGTCTGTTAATGCAACTTGTGAACAATGGGGATTATTTAGTCTGTGTGTAACTGTAGGTCATTCCTCTTTCTCCCTCTCCACAGTACCAAGTGGGGCAGCTGTACTCTGTGGCTGAGACCAGTAAGAATGAGACGGGTGGAGGAGAAGGGGTGGAGGTGCTGAAGAATGAACCCTATGAGAAGGACGGAGAGAAGGGCCAGTACACCCACAAGATATATCACCTGCACAGGTACGATTGGTCCATCCACCTATCTACCCAGTGACTCCCATCCACCCACCCACAATCACCCAATGGTACAGTATATACCCATTGTTTCTTGAAGAATGTAACTCATAAATCCGTCATGAGCTCAGTTCAACTGAACCCAAAATATAAGCTTGTTTTACTCCATTGTAAATAATATAATTTTAAACAAATACTGTATATCCTCAAAACATGGTTAAAACTATAATGGTCAGTCCTTGCATCCATAGGTTATGTCTATCCCTCAGCTATTTCACAAGAAATTGGTGGGGTGTTCATGTTCTTATTATTTGAACTGCAGATTTCCACTTTTTATAAATAAAAAAGATATTTAAGAAATTATAAAATAGTTTGACAACCCTGTTTATATGCTTTCAAATTGTACTGAGAAAAAAAATATAAATATAAAAAAAAAATATATATATATATATATATATATATAATATATATAAATGCAGCAATTTCAAAGATTTTACTGAGTTACAGTTCATATTAAGAAATCAGTCAATTTAAATAAATTAGGCCCTAATCTATGGATTTCACATGACTGGGCAGGGGTGCAGCCTTGGTGGGCCTGGGAGGGCAGGCCAGCCAATCAGAATGAGTTTTTCCCCGCAAAAGGGCTTTATTACAGACAGAAATACTCCTCAGCTCCCCTCACTACCCCACCCTCAGACGATCCCACAGGTGAAGAAGCCGGATGTGGAGGTCCTGGGCTGACGTGGTTACACGTGGTCTGCGGTTGTGAGGCCGGTTGGACGTACTGCCAAATTCTCTAAAACAACGTTGGAGGCAGCTTATGGTAGAGAAATGAACATTCAATTAGCTGGCAACGGCTCTGGTTTACATTCCTGCAGTCAGCTTGCCAACTGCACGCTCCCTCAAAACTTGAGACATCTGTGGCATTGTGTTGTGTGACAAAACTGCACATTTTAGTGTCATTTTATTTTCCCCAGCACAAGGTGCACTTGTGTAATGATCATGCTGTTTAATCAGCGTCTTGATATGCCACACCTGTCAGGTGGCTGGATTGTCTTGGCAAAAAAGAAATGCTCACTGACAGGGATATTAACTAATTTGTGCACAAAATTTGAGAGATACAATTTTTTGCATGTGGAACGTTTCTGGCATTTTTTATTTTTTTTAGCTCATGAAACATGGGACCAACACTACATGTCCGTTTATATTTTTGTTCAGTGTATATCAAATTCAACCGTTTGTCTTTTTCAGTGATGAAGATACGGATCTCTCATGGTAGGGTGGGCTATATTTAAATAGGGTGAACTTTGAGCACCTCCTATCTCCTGACTCTTTTGGCATTTAGGGCCAAAAGGGCACTTTCTCACCACTTCTACCATTGGCAAACATGTGTGGGAAAGTTTTGTTCAATTGGGTGCGTTCAATTGGGTGCGGTGGTTGAGGTCAAAGGGGTGTGGTCAAAGAGTGATTGAATTCATATGGATTTGACACTAAAATAATAATATCTTACTTTTTCTCTGCAGTAAAGTGCCAAACTATGTGCGCATTCTGGCACCATCAACTGCTCTTAACATCCACGAGAAGGCCTGGAATGCTTACCCCTACTGTCGGACTGGTAAGTCCTCTGCTCTTCGTTACCTAGCCCTTCTGTAGCGAGAGAATATGTTGAATAATTCATTTGGGTATACACGCTAGCAGCCAGCACTGTGAGGACATGCTATTGGAATCTATGTAATGTCTGGACCAATAGCCAGGCATTGGGTATTAATGGTGTGTATATAGACAACTTCTCAGTTTGATTGACAAGGAGTTAGCCAATTTCTAACATGTGCAACTATTGAGATATTATTTTGAACGTCTGTTCCCCTAAACATTGTTCACTCTCTTTGTCTCCTCATGTCCATCTCTTCCCCTGTTGCAGTTATTACAGTAAGTACTGTTTTCTTCTATACATTTACATATACAGTATGTTACTGTTTACTTGCACACTATTCAGCTGTAAACATTGTGAAAGAGGAGCTGGTAACCTTGCCTGTCAAAAGGAAAGGAGAGAAGCGGATGGGGCTGACTTAACACAGAGAAAGACAGACACTCGTTTTGCCAGGGTGAACGTGTGTGTGCGCACATGCATGTTTTTTTATTTTTATTGACTGTACATTTGTTTATCCCATGTGTAACTCTGTTGTTTTTGTCGCACTGCTTTGCGTTTATCTTGCCCAGGTCACACTGGTATTTAACCAGGTAGGCCAGTTGAAAACCTGTTCTCAACTGGCCTACCTGGTTAAATAAAGGTGAAATATATATATATATTTGTTTGTTTTAAATGACCAGTACCACTGCTCATAGCTGATGTATGCCTCAAGATGTAATCACTTATAGTCCATATATAAAGGTTAAATAAATATATTACTTTAGGTTTCAGACCTGGGTTCAAATACTATTTGAAATCTTTCAAATACTTTGGATTTTTGCTCTAGCCCAGGATGGGGTTTACTGGTTAAGGACTATTCTATGGATTGATTAAGCCAGCATGCTCAATCAAGCACATATAGTATTTGACATGATTTCAAATAGTCTTTGAACACAGTATGTGTTGGACACTTGATTGATCTCGTTTACGTTATTATTTTCCCTTCCTCCCGCAGAATGAATACATGAAGGACAATTTTCTGATTAAAATTGAGACGTGGCACAAGCCCGACATGGGGGTTCAGGACAATGTGAGTGAGCAGCTAATGTAATGAGTCTGAATGTACACCATGTCAAGCATGGACCACCGGCACATTTAATTCAGTTGGCGGACGTCACTAGTCCTTTAATTTAACGATTTCCCCTTTTTATTTTATCGATCAGACTCCAATCAGTCACTTCCATTGACGTCATTTCATTCCATGTCATTTCCGTGTCCATCCTCTGACTTGGTGAAAGGATACGGAAACCCTTCTCGTGTTTGCGTTTTTAGTTCTCAGACCTGCTCTGTTGGTGATGACACTGAAACAACATGTACACATAATGTATCAAAGTGCTATGTAATCAGGGTTGGGGCCAATTTCAATTCAGTTTCCCTCAAAATTGGATTTAGAATTTGCTTTTCAGTTTATTTCCTGAATTGAGTGGATTGAAATGTAATTGTCCCCAAGGCCAACCAGGCATGTTATACCTAGTCTATGTAGTGACTACTAGTGAGGCATTCTTAGCTCTTGAAGTGGGTAACTTACTATAAATGATTCCCTGCATAGGTACATGGACTAGACCCAGATCAGTGGAAGAAGACTGAAGTAGTCTACATTGACATCGCTGACAAAAGCCAAGTGGATGTCAAGGTGATGGCAGTGATTGATCAGTGTGAATGTACTAACAATTTGTTAGTAATAAGCATTCTTTGAAACTCTTTTACTGTTCTAAACCCAGACACATCAGGGTTGTATTCATAAGGCAGCAAATGGTAAAAAAATGACAAACAGGGAGGGATTGCCTGAACTTGTCCAATAGAAATTCCCTTACTGAGAAAGCAGGCTTCTGGCAAATAGTTGTGGCAAATCTTTGGCCAAATTGCCACAAATTTGTGGCCAGCTCATATTTTAAAATGAAATGACTTTCGTGGCAAACTGTGGCCACAAATTTGCAGCGACTTATGAAATTCTGGAAAACAATACTGGGAAACGTGTGGCGAACATTCTGTTTGCTGCAAATTTGCTTCAAACTGATTATGAAAATGCAAATTGAAACAGGTTTTTGATTACTTTGTGTATTAACAACATTGAAATGTATATGCAATTTGGTTTGTGTCGATACATTTAAATGAACTTCCTTCTCACAGAGAACTAAACATACTAAACGTACTACAGGTTCTTCAGAAAGTATTCCCACCCCTTGACTTTTTACACATTTTGTTACAAAGTGGGATTCAATTTGATTTCATTCTTTTTTTTTTTTTTCAATCTACACAAAATACTTTAATGTCGAAGTGGAAGAAAGTCACATTTAAAAAAACAAAACATGAAGTAAAACCCTAATACTGCATATCTTGATTAGATAAGTATTCAACCCCCTGAGTCCATACATGCTAGAATTACCTTCAGCGGCGATTACAGCTGTGAGTCTTTCTGGGTAAACTAGCCAGTCAGTGGTGCTGACCGATTGAAACTGATCTAGCTAGCAACAAAATGTGTTTCACACTATCCCATAAAACATGACATGCTTACCAGGCATCAATTAGCTTGCACAATTAGGAAGTTAAGTTAAAACACTCACTTGACAACTTCGGTAGCTAGTTAGCATTTTCCACCCTGTTTGAGCTCAATGTGTTTACCAGTAGGGATGAAACGGTTACCGGTTTCACGATAAACCACGGTAAAATTCCCGACGGTTAGTATTACCGTTTCAAATTTTAATTATCATTAAAACCGTGTTTGATTACCACGGTTTGAAAAACTCATATGGTAAATACTGTCCGGCATCAACCAAAGTTAGCAACAGTCTGGCGCAGCATGCAGCGTGGGTTTTGTTTTGTGTGAAAACTTGCCGGAAGGCAGTGACAGCGCTCGGGAGATTTTTCAGCCTTCTAAGAGGACCAAATCTGAAGTGTGGTCGTATTTTGGGTTTTACAAGAGTGCTGAGGGAAACCTAATCGAAGATGGTCACCCTGTCTGCAGAACATGCAGCAAAAATAAATAGCTGCGAAAGGGGACAACACTTCAAATCTCTTGAGTCATCTTCGTGATCACCACCCGCTACTTTATAGCGAATGCAAGGTAAGTTAACTTTTAGCTCAATGCATGATGTGGGGGAAATGTCATGGTTTGTCTGTCAATCTTGCTAATAGCTAGTCCAATCATTTTAACGGAAGCGTTCAGTGTTACCTACTCTTGTAAAAACACTGCACGTTGTCCTGCTGCTGTACCCGTCGTGTGTCTGCAGACTCTATTTACCCATTGCACACGATAACACCTTATGTAGTTTAGTCACCCAACCAACATATATTTTGTTCATTTAAAATCCGTCAGACGTCGATTTGGTTGTAAGTGTTTCAACAGGAGAAAAAATATTGACTCCTATACAAGACTCTTGTATTTGTCAATTGCTGTGCTCATTGCAATTACTATCACTGTCTTAAGACTCGTTTGTATTTATGTAAATTGTGCATGGGCTCGTTGCATATACTCAAATGCAACACAAATTGTGTGAGTGAATAATAATTATAATGTAGTAATACAAGTAATACATTTTCTTTTCCCTTGGTTACAGAGTGGATGTGCAGCAGGCAAACCCAGCGATGCTACTGGTCCCTCATCTACAGTTGTGAACTTGTGACACAGACACTGAGCAAGCGTTTAAAAGGCAGGCTGCTTATGCACCCACGTCAAAAAAAATGCTCAGGACCTCACTGCAGCCCTTTTCATATTACATTGCAAAGGTCATGATGCCATTTCAAATTGTTGAGAGGCCTGGCTTTCTGAGGCTGATGAAGGTTGCCGTGCCTCACTACAAAGTGCCATCCCAAAATTTTTCCAAGAATGAAATCCCAAACCTGTACAACCAGGTTAAAGCTGATGTTGGAAAAAGTTTGGCTCAAGGCATATGGTTTGCTGCAACTACTGACCTCTGGACCAGTGAAAGCGGAGGTGGTCAACCCTACATCAGCTTCACTATCCATTACCTCACCCCAGACTGGCAACTGGAATCAAACTGCCTGGAAACACAGTTCTTCCCAGAAGATCACACGGCTCACAAGAGTTTTTGAGAATATGCCTGGAGAGTAGGGGGGGATCAACAAGAAAGACCTGGTCTGCATAACCTCAGGCAACGCATCAAACATGATCAAGACTTTTGAAGAGTACCCAGATCTGTGGCTTGGGTGCTTTGAACCTGGCCACATCAAAGGCTCTGAAAATTCAGAGCGCTGACACAGCAGCCAAGGCCTGCCGTCATCTGGTCCAAGGCTTCTCACGGAGCTGGAAGAGGAGAGAACTGAGAGAAAAGCAAGCTGCCCTCAACATGCCCCAGAAGGCTCTGATCCATGATGTGGTGACCCGGATGGGGGATCTACACACAAGATGCGTGAGCGTTTCCTCAGCCAACAGCAGCCAGTCTGTGTGACACTGGCTAGAGAACGAGGAACATGGAATCTGATGCCCAAGGATGCCGACATAAGTGTCATGGACCATCTGTGCCAGCTGCTTAAACCTCTGAGAACGTTTTTATAGATGCACTTGCCTCAGCGACACAAGTGACACTGTCAGCCATCAAACCTGTCCTGGACCACGTCACCTGTGATGTTCTGGTGGAAAAGGATACGGAGCCATCCCTGACCAAGGAGATGAAAAGGGTAATGAGAGAAGACCTTAACAACAGACACACAGAGAAGGCAAAGAGTCATGCACATGGCTTGTTTCATTGACCCCAACTTCAATAGGAGCTTTTTAGATAACCCTAAGGCAGCAGAGCGGGGCAGAGAGTCAGATTCTGACCACCCCAGAAGACAGAGTGAAAGAATAGATCAAGGTCTACCTGTCTCTGCCACCCATTCCAGCAGAAGAGGATCCACTGGTGTGGTGGAGGAGCTCTGCATCAGAGCTGCCTCACCTTGCCAGGGTTGCCAGGAAGCTTTTCTGCATCTCAGCAACCAGCGTGCCATCAGTGTTCAGTGCCAGCGGGCACATTGTCTCCCCTCGCAGATCACTACTTAAACCGGACCAAGTAAATATGCTGACATTTTTACATTTCAATCTCAAGTAAGCAAAGGATGTCCAGGATGTTAGGCCAGCAGCACCTTATTTCGTTATGAAGGAGAGAACGGACAATCGATCACTGCTGTTCATTTGATTTGTTTATATATTTTGTGTTATTTTAATGTCAACACATGCACATTAGATTTGTTTACATATGGTTGTATTGTTCTTACATGCACATTGGATTTGTTTACATATGGTTGTATTGTTCTTACATGCACGTTGCTTTACTTGTGTTGCTTTTATATGCACATTTGATTTACTTAAGGTTGTGTTCATTTAAACCTGCTCTAGAGAAACTTGTACCTCATGGCCATATGGTGCCATATTTAATGCTATTATTTTAATGTTTATGCACTCAAAGTGCATAGTCCTGCTAATTTTATTTGTTAGTTTTCAATATAAAACTTGGTGAACTGATTTCAGTGTTTGTATCAGTACTTTTTGAACATTTTCCAGCACATTTGAACAATACTGCGATAATACTGATAACTGTGATCATTTTGCTCACTATAATCGTGATATTTAATTTCCATATGGTTTCATCTCTATTTACCAGAAACTACTTCTGTCTGGTAAACTGTTGCCACTAGTGGCAATAAATATTGTTGCCACAGGTTTTCCCTTAATGTCTATGGGTTTGCCACAGATTCAAATGCTTCTTGTTTGCCAGAAAAAAAACTCTAGTGAACGATTTGCCACTATTTGCAATAAATATTGTTGTTGCCAAAGGTTTCTCGCTGATTCAGCACTAATGGCAAACCTTTGCCACAAAATGTTGCCAGAAGTTTACAAACTTGCCACAAATCTGCAGGAACTTTCCCAAAACCAATTATTTTTAAGGCACAACACTTCATTTTAACTTGATAAATGTTCTACTACATTTTGCTACGGTGTTCCCTAATGAGTACGACCCAGTTATCTGAATAGAATTAAATAGAACACTGGTATCTTTGCATCCTACTCATCTGCTCACTCTGCTCCACACAGGACTATAAGCCAGAAGAAGATCCTGCCATATTCAAGTCAGAGAAGACAGGCAGGGGCCCCCTGGGGCCTAACTGGAAGGTACTAGCCAAACCAATATTCCTCCATTGTTATCATATTTTTCACATCAGCTAATTTCACACGTAGCTGTATCCAGAGTCCTACAGTATATTTAGACAGTTGGGCCTGTGTGGTTTCTGTCTGAACATTCCGAGAGCGCCAATTTCACCTCCATAGTCGTTGCTAAGTGATGTTTCCACATCGTGCTGTTTATTTCTGATAGTTTTCTTCCAAACCTATGAAGATGTCCAGTGAAAGCAGATATGCAATTTGTTGACACCAACACAACACCGTACCAACTTGGATACACATTATCCCAAATGCTAATAAGTAAAAACGTTGGTGAAATTCGCTGCGCTGTTTTGCTTGAGAATGAAGGTTCCGACATGGCGTCCGTTCTAAAACCTGGCCTAAACTCTCTTGACATATGACTCTGGCTGTATCTATTCTGGTTCGGAAGCTCTATTATGTGTTGTCAACTGTTCTGCCTCTGCTTGAGGTAATAACTTGTCTTTACCTCTGCAGAAAGAGCTTCCCAGCAACACAAACTCTCCTCACATGTGTGCCTATAAGTTAGTCACAGTCAACTTCAAATGGTGGGGAGTCCAGAACAAAATTGAGAACTTCATTCAGAAGGTGCGGTAGGAGACTTGTCAATTATTCCAGTATTTGCATAATATTCCGTTATGGTGCCTACATCTTTTAGTGCTCCAGTTCAAACCTAGTGCTAGTACAGAGGCAAAGTCCAGTATTTTCATATCGCTCAATGTTCATGCAAAAAAATGACTCCGCCCTGGAACCCTTGAAGAAGAAACTAGTAGACAGAGTTGGCTGAGAAATAAGATATCCGAAGCTGTGCAGTCTCTGGGTGTGACAAAAGACTAGTTTACAATAAAGACTAAAAAGTGTTTTCTGTGCTCTAGTGGACAGACAGTGATTTGCCAGAGACATGCTACTCCAAGTTGCACATAATAAATGCTGATATTACTAATACTTTTTGGAAGTAATTGTTGTGTCTAATTTCTTTTCCTTTCTGATTTCCAGCAAGAGAAGCGATTGTTTACAAAGTTCCACAGACAGCTGTTCTGTTTGATTGATAAATGGATCGGACTGACAATGGAGGACATTCGCCGTATTGAAGAGGAGACCCAAAAAGAGCTGGATGAGGTAATTTACTGTACATTTGTTTGGTCTTTGGCATCAATTAACTCCGAATGAGATGTACAGTACTACTGTCTTATTGGTTTTGTCATTAGGCAACAGAAATGTGTTGTCCTGGATATCCTACTTATTGAGTGTCTGTGTTTATCTGTGTGTTTGTGTGTGTCAGATGAGGGAGAAGGATCCAGTCAAAGGGAGTTCTGCCTCAGAGGACTGAGGCTGTGCAGCTGTGATTGTGAGTACCGCTCTGTCTGGTGGTCAGTGGGAATTGAGACTGAGTTCAGGGAGGTGTTCATTAGTGCGCGTAATGGAAAATGCTTTAAAGCAATTTGCAACAGAAAACAATGATGAGCGTTTCTTATAGGACAAGTCCAGGTATGTCGTTCCCTGTATTTACAGTAAGTTCATTTTCTTCCGCTTGGTACCAAACGAACACGACACACATGAGGTGCTCAGGACGTGCACCTTACCCCATATGAATCAGCTACCGTGTTATCAGTGTCAGTGTAATCGCTCAGATCTCATACTCTATCACGTTTCCCCAACTAGTGGCCCGCGGGCCAATTTTGTCCACATTTGATTTTATTTGGCCCACAAGTTTTCTGAGCAAGGAAAACTTTCTCGCCAATAAGGGAAAAAAAGTTGGACATAAGACTGTAAAAAACAGCAGATCATCTCCAAGTCATTTTAATTTCCATGCGTAATAGAAAGATGTGTGTGATCTTATACAAATGTAAGCAAGGTTTGAAATAATTGTTTTAGTCTGTTATATTCTTTTTGGGCTTCTTGCGGTATATTTTTTGTCTACAAATGTATTTGGAATTATGTTTCGGCCCTCTGACAATCTGCTCAAGAAAATAATCAGCCCTTGACTGAATCTAGTTGATGGTCCCTGCTCTAAATCTTCAAGCAATAAGTCCTCTTATAATTGTGCACAAGGAAACAAGCCTCGTCTATCTTGCAGATTTGCATTTTATAGATTATAATCAAGTCGGTCACACATCTTTCTCTCGTTCCACTTTTTCAGATCTGTTACTGAAACACCAGCATCTCTGCCCTGCCCTTGTACTTGGAAATGATATGGCTGCATGCAGACCCCTATACTGTCCAGGCAAGCCATGGAGAGGTCCCAGCAGCACAGAGGTCCACAGCAGCCTTACCTCTGGTGGCCATCACATTCCTAACTAATTATGTCACTTGTCGAGTTTTTTTTAAATGGGAATTTTGTTTTTGAGTTGTAGTGATAGTATTTTCTATTGTCTTTAATTCCTCATGTTTTGTGGACAAACCTGAATTTGTGGGTCACTCCTGTCTATCAAAGTACTACGATGTCTCTGTATTTCCCTCTTGGTTACAGTGCATTGTTCTTGCCCGGGGACAATCTGCATCAGCAGGCCAACCTGAATCAGCAGGCTGAAAACCAGTTGTAGTGTTATGGCTTTGGGTGTACGTCTTTTTGGGGCAGGAAATATGGAACAATATACCTGGTCTCTGAGTAATAAATCATGTCCTGTACTGTATTTTTCTGTATTAATTCACAGGGTCATTTTCTCTGATTTAATTGATTGAGCAGCATTTATTGTTCTATACAACCTATGTTATTCAATATAAAAAATAGTATATTTATACTCTTTGCGTTCTGTGATTGTTTTCATTGGTGCAAGAACTGTGTTCCCATTTTTCCTGACTTGCTTGATTTTCTTTACATCCTTTTATGTCAAAGAATTTCACAGAAATGGTTTAAAAGATCACGATAAGTAAATCTCTTAACAACCCGTTGTTCATATGGTTTTTCAAAATGGAACTCACGTCAGCGGGGTGTCCTAACCGTAAAGCATTTTGATCCCACTTATTTCACCCTGTCACCCTTTTCACTTGCACAAATCCCACACCTTTTTCTGTAGATCTATAGACACCAATTTAGACTACAGTCAGACTGACTGAACAGAAGCAGGCTGCTTGATGAGAAGGCTCGATCCTGTCATCCTGTGTAAGTCAAGGACCGCCACAGAAGGTATGTTGAAGGGGGAAAATATTGCTATGTTGATGATAAATGGAGAAAATATTGTTATGTTGATGATAAATGGGAGAGTGGAGTGATTCAACTTTTAAAGTAGCTTGGGACAGAGAGGAATAAATCTGATTTTGACGCATAGTTGCTGTCTTTATATGATGCTGCTTTTATGGAGCCAGCTAGCTGCCAAAAGGTTGAATGTACGTATCGTAAGAGAATCCATACATTAAATTGTTAGGATCGTAAGAAAAGCCATGCATGAAACGTAAACGTGAAATTTCATCTGTGAACATACAAACACCGTGTTACGATTACGGACTATCATACCTTTTAGAGTTTTGGCACTTCTCGGAAACAAAAAAACATACACCAAACGCCCTTTGAGGAGTGCTATGCGAACAAGAAAAACACAGTATTTAAAATTAAAAACTGCAGTCAGGGAAACCAGAAAGAGGAATCCTGCACGTTTTCAAGTAAAGTCTCTATTACTCAGCTGAGTTAACTTCACATTTATGGAGCTAATGTAATGGATTTGTTTGCCAGGGCAAGTCTAGATAGTACTATCTGTATTATGCCGTACAACAGTGACGTTTCAGTCCGCTAGGTGCATCTCCACAGCATGGGCATATCTCTGGGTGACGTGGACATCCCCATGCATACACCTTATCACCATATGACTAATACAATATTGCACCATCCCATTCTCTTGGCTCTGTCTACAATCATAACCAGTAGTATATACCAGGAATAATGAAATAATAGATGTTTGGTGAATTTGTGAATTATGCATGACCACTGGAGTCTTTGACACAAATTGTTTAACTGTACACTACCGGTCAAAAGTTTTAGAACACCTACTCATTCAAGGGTTTTAACTATTTTCTACATTGTAGAATAATAATGACGACATCAAAACTATGAAATAACACACATGGAATCATGTAGTAACCAAAAAAGTGTTAAATAAATCAAAATATATCTTGCATTTGAGATTTTTCAAACAGCGTCGCTTTGCCTTGATGACCGCTTTGCACACGCTTGGCATTCTCTCAACCAACTTCATGAGGTAGTCACCTGGAATGCATTTAAATTAACCGCTGTGCCTTGTTAAAAGTTCATTTGTGGAATTTCTTTCCTTAATGCGTTTGAGCCAATCTGTTGTTGTGATAAGGTATGGGGGTATACAGAAGCTAGCCCTATTTGGTAAAAGACCAAGTCCATATTATGGCACGAACAGCTCAAATAAGCAAAGACAGCCCATCATTACTTTGACTGACCTTCATGTCTTAATCTAGAAAAATTCAAGAACTTTGGAGTTTTTTTAAGTGCAGTCACAAGAACCATCAAGTGCTATGATGAAACTGGCTCTCGTGAGGACAGCCACAGGAAAGGAAGACCCACAGTTACCTCTGCTGCAGAGCATAAGTTCATTAGAGTTAACTGCACCTCAGATTGCAGCCCAAATGAATTCTTCAGAGTTAAAGTAATAGACACATCTCAACATCAGCTATTCAGAAGAGACCGCGTGAATTAGGCCTTCATGGTCGAAAGGCTGCAAAGAAACACCTACTAAAAGACGCCAATAAGAAGAGACTTGCTTGGGCCAAGAAACACGAGAAATGGACATTCGGTGGAGATCTCTCCTTTGGTCTGATGTGTCCAAATTTGAGATATTTGGTTCCAACTGCCGTGTCTTTGTGAGACGCAGAGTAAGTGAACAGATGATCTTCACGTGTGTGGTTCCCACTGTGAAGTATGGAGGAGGTGTGATGGTGTGTGGGGGGGGGGCTTTGCTGTTGACACTGTGATTTATTTAGAATGTAATGCACACTTAACCAGCATGGCTACCACAGCATTCTGCAGTGATACGCCATCCTATCTGGTTTGCGCTGGGTGGGACTATCACTTGTTTTTCAACAGGACAATTACCCAACACACCTCCAGGCTGTGTAAGGGCTATTTTACCAGGAAGGAGAGTCTTGGAGTGCTGCATCAGATAACCTGGCCTCCACAATCCCCTGACCTCAACCTAATTGAGATGGTTTGGGATGAGTGGGACCGCAGAGTGAAGGAAAAGCAGCCAACAAGTGCTCAGCACATGTGGGATTTTCTTCAAGACTGTTGGAAAAGCATTCCAGGTGAAGCTGGTTGAGAGAATGCCAAGTGTGTGCAAAGCTGTCATCTAGACAATGGGTGGCTATTTGAAGATTCTCAAATACAAAATATATTTTGATGTAACACTTTTTTGGTTACTACCTGATTCCATATGTGTGCGGCAGGGTAGCCTAGTGGTTAGAGCATTGGACTTGTAACCGGAAGGTTGCAAGTTCAAACCCCCGAGCTGACAATCTGTCGTTCTGCCCCTGAACAGGCAGTTAACCCACTGTTCCTAGGCCGTCATTGAAAATAAGAATTTGTTCTTAACTGACTTGCCTGGTTAAATAAATAAATAAATAAAAAATCATAGTTTTGATATCTTCACTACTATTCTACAATGTAGAAAATAGTTAAAATAAGAAAAACCCTTGAATGAGTAGGTGTTCTAAAACTTTTGACCGGTAGTGCATTTCATCACTCAAAATCTTGCCAAAGCATATTTTGTAGGAGGGGTTAATATGAATTTAAAATCATTTGACATGATTTAGATTAATCGGGTCATGAACATATGGACTTTGAAATGAACAAGGGAAAGATTAAACGTAGGCTACGTCTGGCATAAGCTTATTCACACACTTTACAATAACTCTGTTGCGGTAGTCTTAGGTAGTCTTCTTATAGGCTATTCCCTCCATTGCGACACGGCTGCCCAGTTGAAGAGCTTGTGATCTCCATGCAGCGCCTTCGGAAAAGCCCCCCTCAAAGAGATGCTCTTCTGGAGGCATGCAGCCATAGTCATACCCTAATCTAGGCCTATTTGCCTACTAGACAAAAAGTGCAGCGCATGCATGCAACTCATAATTCCAACATATTTGAATGTTTCATTAATTCAGTTCAGCCAGTCAGTATGTCATCCATTCAGACATTTGTCTAAATTGTAATAGGGACTAAAAGGCGAGAGAATTTACTCAGCCCAAAATCTGTCCATGTGAGATAAGCCCTTTTTTGTATGGAGGTCTATGCGAGAGTGTTAAATTATTTGATAGAGTAGAGGTTTTGTAATGTTTGGTCAGTTAAACATTTACTGATAATAGAGGTTGCACGAAGCATTTCGCCAACTTTGAGAAAAACGACTTTGTTGTGCCTGTTGTTCACACGCGTACCTGCCCTCTCATTGGCTAGAATGGTCCCACTGACCTGACCTCACTTACCCTCAATCATTGAGGAAGTACTGTAGAGAAGATGACTGTTTATCTTATATGCATAGTCACTTTAACTATACATGCATGTACATACTACCTAAATTGGCCCGACCAAACAATGCTCCCGAACATTGGCTAACCGGGCTATCTGCATTGTGTCCCACCACCCGCAAACCCCTCTTTTTACGCTACTGCTACTCTCTGTTCATCATATATGCATAGTCACTTTAACCATACCTACATGTACATACTACCTCAATCAGCCAGACTAACCGGTGTCTGTATATAGCCTTGCTACTGTTAATGTATTTTTACTGTTATTTTATTTCTTTACTTACCTACACACACACACACACACACCTTTTTTTTCGCACTATTGGTTAGAGCCTGTAAGTAAGCATTTCACTGTAAGGTCTACTACACCTGTTGTATTCGGCGCACGTGACAAATAAACTTTGATTTGACGGAAATGTATGTTTTATTTGAAAGTGATGGCGGGTGGGTAAAGATGAGCGTGAGAACAAATGGGCTACAGTCGTGAAAAAGAAAGGAAACGAATTCAGTAAAGTTGTGATAGAAACTAAGATATCCCTAGATTTGTTTATAGTAGGAGTTCTGGATCAATATTACCCGGGGATCCGTTTGAAGTCACGAAGAGTAACGTATCATGGATGCGTCGAGTGAGGTGGCATATGTGAGAGTCACAAGAGCTGATCTTAATCAGATTTTCTGTGTGTCCGCGGAACAGAAGAAGCTTGCATTCTGCCTCAAAAAGATTTTTGAATGCAATGTTTTGTATATGTATTTCCAAAGCAGGGCGCCGGTCAAGGGGGTTATCTCTCGGGATGCAGATGATATACCTGAGGAAGTAGGTGAAGTGATTGGTGCAGGCCGACTGACATGTATGGTGGATGGAGTAAGGAAACCCACTTCATCCAAATTATTGTTTTTGATAAGTCTCTCCCTTCTCATGTGAAGCTTTATGACATACCATTTAAGTGCTTTTGTGCACAAGCCCCTACAAAGATTTGGGCATGTATCAAGTGTATGCAGATGGGAGGAATATCATATGTCAGCTGAGGTCATATGCTGCAACTGTGGAGACTGCACCAGTGAATGTTCCTCGGCAATCAAGGGCTCCTGATATATTACTTGTGGAAAGGGTGGACTTCGTAGCATTTATTGCAATGGTCATGAACTTCACAGCACAAACAACGAAGAAATCAGAGAAAATTGGAATCATTGTGAGTGCAGCAGAACTTTTTTTGGGACTCTGAGTTTACAGCCAAGGCGTTGCATAAAATCCTGTCAACGGATGTTCTGCCCTCACAGGGATGTGACTCGAATTGGAATGTGTTTATTTTTGTATGATGACGTTGTATCCCTCTCCTATAATGAATATTTTTTATATAGTTTACCATCCATACAGTAGGTGGGGGCATTCACCTCTAATGCTTGTTTGCGGGCTGCCAAAGCACCATAGAAGTAGAAGCTCTTCTTTGAGGAAGTGCATGTGCAAAACGTAAACAAAGTGTGTTGTGTAATCTCACCCAATTGTCTTTTTTTTCGTGCAAATGTCTGTAATCCGAGTGAGAGTAGGCTACGACAAAACAACAGGCATTGCCAGGTAGTAAGAACATTGTACATGTATTATTTGTTCTATATTTTAATCGGTTGTAATCCTAAACAGATACAATAGCTAGCTAATTTAAAGGAACTACGCTAATTGCTAGCGAATAACTTGGGTAGCTAACTTCTCATCTAATGTGTAAAAACATTCCTAACGTTCAGAAATGTCAATTCAGAGAACACAATGTAACGTTGAACGTTTGCAATTCAGAGTGTTGTTTGCATGCATCTACTATACTGTAACTATCAAGCTAGTTAGCAGAGGAGTCAGGTTAGCAAATATTGATATCAGAAATTACCAGTGGTGGAAAAAGTACTGTCACACTTGAGTAAAAGTATAGATACCTTAATAGAAAATGACTCAAGTAAAAGTGAAAGTCACCCAGTAAAATACTACTTGAGTAAAAGTATCTGTTTTGAAATATTCTTAAGTATCAAAAGTACTAGTAAAAGTATAAATAATGTCAAATTGCTTATATTAAGCAAACCAGACGGCACCATTTTCTTGTTAAAAAAAAACAAGTTACGGATAGCCAGAGGCTATCTCCAACACTTAGACATAATTTACAAATTTGTGTTGAGTCCTCCAGATCAGAAGCAGTAATAGGGATGACCAGGGATGTTCTCTTGATAAGTGCGTGAATTTGATATTTTTCCTCTCCTGCTAAGCATTCAAAATGTAACGAGTACTTTTGGGTATCAGGGAAAATATATGGAGTAAAAAGTACAATATTGTCATTAGGATTGTAGTGAAGTAAAAGTTGTCAAAAATATGAATAGTAAAGTACAGATACCCCCAAAAACGACTTATGTAGTACTTGTTAAAGTATTTTTACTTAAGTACTTTACACCACTAGAAATGACATTATGAGCAGTGGACCCTATTTTACATTAGCTAGCAAGCTAGGGTTCCTGTCTTGACATTCAATACTTTTTACAATTTTATTCAGAAAACATATTGCTGTGCTTTCATATCACGAGTTTGTTGTTTGTAACGATTCCTTGAGGTTGTTGTTTTTAACGCTATCATAATTCCATGATTTTGCAGCTGGTGAGATTATGGAGAATGACGATGATACCAAGGAAGACCCCCAGTCACAAGTCAAGAACTCAGTCAGCATGGAGAAGAACTGCTGCGACGAAGACACTTTCAGGTTTGAATGTCCCCTTGTGGTCATATGAGCTCCTGCTAACAACTTTGATTAGAGAGCATGTTTTGTGCATAAGGAGACACTGCACATTTAATTTGTTTACGGTCAATGGACACCGCACACCGAGTCATATTCAGCAATACAGGCAGCATAGCATTTGGCCTGACAAAGAACTGCACATGGTTGGATTGTTGGTTATCTGATATCTGTGCAGGCAATTCAAAAATGTCATTCTAGTGTATGAACACAGGCTTACTATTTCCTTATTAGGTCTGTTTTCCTCCAGACAGAACACAGTTTAACCTCACATTGTCTGGCAGTGCCAGCACCCAATACAAAGCTGAGAGCACAATAAATTTAGTATTATTGTGATTAGGTTTGCCAGTGCATTGCATTCCCACACGTATTAGAGAAATAATCCATGCCACTCTTTCCAAATCAGAGGAAAGTTCAATAAAGCAGATGATTGGGCCCCAAAGTCCACCACCACCACTGCCACTTTGTCTTTCTCTTTAAGCCTTGCTCAGAGTTTCCTCATTCTGGACGGGTGTTAAGCAAATTATTACAGAGTAAGATACATTTTCTAACATTAAGGGGTTGGTTTTCACATAGTGGGTCTCATGTGGCCCCTTCTTGATTCTGCTTAGCCCGTAATCCTTCTCAGTCTACTTCAGACCCTCCAAAAATACTCTTATGTCTCTCATTCACTTCCAGAGGCTGGATTTTATGTAAGGCATCATTGCTCCGTCTAAAGCGTACAATAGTCTTGAGATATGTCCTAGCTGCTCTTCTTCCACCTGTTAGGAAAGGAATTCTAAGACAGGACCTTTGGTGAATCTGTAGCCATTTCTGTGCTTTGGTGACAGCAGGAGTTCGGTATGGTCTTTCATATCAGATTCAGACTCACACATGATGCCAAGGGGAAGTGCTGTGATGAGGGTCTCCCTTTGATGGATCTTGGCACAAGAAAGAATCGCCAAGGACATACATCTGTAGTTGGACCACTGTAGAAGACCCTGCCTATGACCTCTGCAAAGATTCAAGTATCCAAATCTCCATTAAAGGAGAAACTAGTGATCTGCAGTGAAATGTTCCCCTTGTAAACAAGGAAGAATCACCTGCCTTTCTGAACCTCTCATCGCATCAGTTTAGTCCTGCATATTTTCCTCCTCTCTTCCCGACACTGAGATTCCTTCCAGAAGATCACACACAATGGATGAGGTCTGCCGGTTGTTCGGTTCGCTCGTAGGGCGCGTCCGCTCGGACAGCATAGCCAGCTCTGCCACCCAGTCCTCGGGCAGCCACCTACTGCTGCGCCAGCGCCTTGCCCAGCTCATGACCTGCGTGGATGACCTGGACCCCTCGCCCCAGCTCCAAGAGCAGGTGGTAGGCAGCTTGGACAACACCTTCCTCATCTGTGGTAAAAGGGCCAACCTTCTCAAGAAAGAGAACTTCAGGTGGACATGATAGGAAAGAGTTCCTCTTTTCTGTTCTCTTTGGCCTTATTTAAACTTGACCTCCACTTCCTCTGTCTTTATAACATCATATGATTTGTTTTCAATCCAAATGCATTGCATATGGTTCTTCGTTGCAAGGGTTTAGTTGATGAACACAAAGTATCGTAAGACTGGATACTAATGATTCTTCTTGACTAAAATGTCCAGCAATGACTTCTCCATTTTATTCCAATTTTGTCTGTCTTTATCTGAGTGCAGAGGGTCTGAGTTGGTCGAGAAGTTAGACACATTTTTCATGTCTTGATTTTAGGCTTTGGACCTTTGTTTGATCAGCCTTTTGAGCTCAGAGCAGGCAGTGTGTCTCTTCCGTTCTGGATCGTAATCTCTGGCACGCTTATCCTTTTTTTTGATTGGATGACACAAAATGCCCTTTTATTAACAAAACTGAAAGGTTATGATGTTAGGACCATAGAGATCATAAGTCAATGTTCAGTGTTTGATTTATTTCTGTGCTTAGGACATGGAAAGGGATTGGCTTAGTTCCTCGTTGAGAAGTGTTCTTCATTCACAGTATCTGAATTGATATAGGCTCTGGTTAGAGATGTGAATAGGCTTTATCAACCACCACGTTCCATTCAAGACTGGCTAAACATGATGTTGTTGTGTAACTAAATAAGCTTCTGAAAGTTGCAGTCCCATTTGTCAGGCTTTTGCTCAAATGAGTTTGGTGGAAAGCTGCTGTGCAAGTGAATCATAATCCGCTGTACTTTCTCTTTCTCGCTCCCTCTCTCCCTTTCTCGCTCCCTCTCTCCCTTTCTCGCTCCCTCTCTCCCTTTCTCGCTCCCTCTCTCCCTTTGTTGCTCCCTCTTTCTTTCCCTCTCTCTTGCGTTCCATCGCCCCCTCTCTAACCCCCCTCTCGTTCTCTTTCTCGCTCCCTCTCTCCCTTTGTTGCTCCCTCTTTCTTTCCCTCTCTCTTGCGTTCCATCGCCCCCTCTCTAACCCCCCTCTCGTTCTCTTTCTCGCTCCCTCTCTCCCTTTCTTGCTCCCTCTTTCTTTCCCTCTCTCTTGCGTTCCATCGCCCCCTCTCTAACCCCCCTCTCGTTCTCTTTCTCGCTCCCTCTCTCCCTTTGTTGCTCCCTCTTTCTTTCCCTCTCTCTTGCGTTCCATCGCCCCCTCTCTAACCCCCCTCTCGTTCTCTTTCTCGCTCCCTCTCTCCCTTTCTTGCTCCCTCTTTCTTTCCCT
The DNA here is from genome assembly GCF_045791955.1 of Oncorhynchus clarkii lewisi. Classification (NCBI taxonomy): domain Eukaryota; kingdom Metazoa; phylum Chordata; class Actinopteri; order Salmoniformes; family Salmonidae; genus Oncorhynchus; species Oncorhynchus clarkii. The sequence goes on from NC_092170.1 coordinate 9,087,692, forward strand.
CTCTCTTGCGTTCCATCGCCCCCTCTCTAACCCCCCTCTCGTTCTCTTTCTCGCTCCCTCTCTCCCTTTCTTGCTCCCTCTTTCTTTCCCTCTCTCTTGCGTTCCATCGCCCCCTCTCTAACCCCCCTCTCGTTCTCTCTCTCGCTCCCTCCAGGCTTCACATGGTCACATGGAATGTTGCTACAGCTGATCCTCCAGATGACATCAGCTCCTTGCTTCACCTGAGCTCCCCAAAGACCCCAGACCTCTACGTGATTGGGTGGGGTTGCGGAGCTACTGCATGCTGATTGGATATTGATTAAGACACAGTACAATGGCATGACAGGAAAATCTGTTTTTTACTGTGTAAAGTTTACAAAGTTCTTTCTAAGTGGCATGGTGAAAATGCTTCAGTAAGTTTATTAGTTATAACCTGTGTGTGTGTGTGTGTGTGTGTGTGTGTGTGTGTGTATGTGTGTGTGTTTTCTAGTCTCCAGGAGGTGTACTCTGCTCCTCACAGGTTCATCATAGACATGGCCGTTGAGGACTCCTGGAGCCATCTCTTCATGTCCAGCCTGGCACCACGAGGCTACCTGAAGGTACAACAACAGTAGGACAATATGGCTTCATAACACCTAACAATACCACTTCCAGCACCATAGACCGGTTTGATCAAGTTTCATGCCACCAACCTTAGTCTGAAGCAACAGAAGAATGTGCTCCCAACGTAGTTTGTCCTCCGTTTATTTTCACCTCCTTGTCTTTCAAAGTAATATCATTAGCTTCTATTGTGCCACTCCGCTTCCACACTTCTGAGTTTGCCTTTTCATCCTGGTCTTTCTTCAGGATACTTAAGAGTCTGAAAATAGCCCAGGTTTAGATGAAGCGATCTCAGGGTGTCTGGTGTCTTGTTGTGTTGCAGGTGTCCTCCACCCGCATGCAGGGCCTCCTACTGCTGTTCTTCTCCAAACTGGCCCACGTTCCATTCATTAGAGACATCCAGGACACCTACTCTCGCACAGGCATCTCCGGCTACTGGGTAAGATCAGGCTCAGTGGATGTTATTAGTTATTATGACCGCTTATAGCGAGTGTTATAATGCACTAAAAGTGTTATAAATGCACCTATAAGGCATTGTGTGTGAGCCTCACGTAAAAAAATGGCTTTTCATAAATTTGATTGATTGACCTTGCGCCCAACAGGGGAATAAAGGCGGGGTGTCCATCCGCCTGTCTTTCTACGGCCACATGCTCTGCTTCCTCAACTGTCACCTGGCGGCACACATGCAGTACGCCTCGCAGCGCGTCGACGAGTTCGAGTACATCCTGGACACGCAGACCTTTGACCCCAAAAAGACGCCGCACATCCTCGACCACAAGTCAGTATACATTAAACGCAGTTGAGGGAGTGTGTTTTCCTATATTCACACAGTTGCTGCTTCGGTATTATAAATGGAGGAGCTTGACATCTGCTTGTGATATGATTTTAAGCACTACTGTGCTCTCTCTGTGTTGAATGTTCACATTGGCCCCTCTCTCTCGCTTGCTCTCTCTCTCTCTCATTCCTTCTCTCTCTCTCTCATTCCTTCTCTCTCTCTCTCTCTCTCATTCCTTCTCTCTCTCTCTTTCATTCCCTCTTTCATTCCCTCTCTCTCATTCCCTCTCTCTCATTCCCTCTCTCTCATTCCCTCTCTTTCATTCCCTCTCTCTCTCCCATTCCCTCTCTCTCTCTCTCTCCCATTCCCTCTCTCTCATTCCCTCTCTCTCATTCCCTCTCATTCTCGCTCGCTCGCTCTCTCTCTCTCTCTCTCTCTCATATTCCCTCTCTCTCATTCCCTCTCTCTCATTCCCTGTCTCTCATTCCCCCTCTCTCATTCCCTCTCTCTCATCCCCCCCTCGCTCTCTCTCTCGCTCCCTCTCTCATTCCCCCTCTCATTCATTCTCTCTCTCTCTCATTCATTCTCTCTCTCATTCCCTCTCTCTCTCATTCTCTCTCTCTCAGGCTGGTCTTTTGGTTTGGGGATTTGAACTTCCGCATCCAAGATCACGGCATGCATTTTTTGCGCAACTGCATCACCAGCCATAAGTTCAACTTGCTGTGGAGCAAAGAGCAGGTCAGACTCATGAGGGATGCATTTGTTTTGCTCTATCTTGGACCATACTATACATAGATTGGCTTTTCATTTTACACACGTACAGTTAACTGTCTTGTTCTCACGCATGTAAGACATGGGATGTTCACTTCATTGTGCACTACTTTTGACCAGGGCCCATGGGGCTCTGATCCAAAAGAAGTGCAAGAAGTGCACTATAAAGGGAATAGGGTGCTATTTGGGATGCCGCCATCGTATTTCCTGAGGAGGTTGAATGTAATGCTTTTGTTGTCATTCCGTGTGGTTGTATCAGCTGACCATGATGAAGAAGACGGAGGCTCTCCTGCAGGAGTTTGACGAGGGACCTCTGGACTTTCAACCAACCTACAAATTCGACAGGTTCTCTGACTGCTATGACAGCAGGTAATGGCTGACTTGCAATCACAGGCGTATGGGAATACTCGCACACATATCGAGTTATGCGTGCACAGACACAGTCACTGACACACACACTTTCTCTCCTGATGTGTATTACTCTTTGGCTCGACAAAGCATCACTCTTTCAGCATTGTCACTTTCGTGTCTTCTTTCCTGCTTGCTTTTGCTGAGCTGACTCCTGCTTTCCTTACAAGACACCATTTTTTTCAAATGCTCAACTCTGCTCTCTTTTGACTTCACAGGCCCCACGGTACATGGTTTGGTTTCCAGTAAGCTGCCCCAAACACCCCTCTCTTAATGCCCCCCCCCCTAATCCCCCTTAAGCAGTATTCTGCTCCTTCACAATAAGCCCACTAAAACGGTTGCAAGGCATTGACGGATAGATTTTTGCAATGGAAAATTAAAATGCCCCTCTCTCCCACAAAATGGTGCCTACAGAACCCCAGTCCTTGCTCTCTCTTTGTGTGTGCGTGCGTGCGTGCTTCTGGGGTTTTCTACAGCTAACACAGTTGTCTCTAACAGTACATACGGTTTATCAAAGTTGCTTTATTCTCCATATGAAGCCGGTGGAAAATCCCCATTGAAGCGTATCAGCATTGTGCGGAGGTGGTTGCCATTCTCAGTGGACACAGTGTTCTGGATTTGTTAAGCCTAATTCATTTAACTCCCACAATACCATTCACCCTCATACGGAGAGAGAGCAGCTTTGCTAGCCGACTGTACCATTGCCTCTGTGTGGGCGTAAGCCGCTGTCAGTTTATAACAGGCATGGTTGCTGGCTATATACAGCACAACCTCCTTTCCTGCCGCTTGGATTGTTCACTATATAGTTGTAACGAATCGCTATATGCAGAGCATTCGGAAAAGTATTCAGACCCCTTGACTTTTTCCACATTTGGTTACAGCCTTATTCTAAAATTGATTAAATTGTTTTTCCCCCCTCATAAATCTACACACAATGCCCCATAATGACAAAGCAAAAACAGGTTTTTAGAAATTCTAGCAAATTGATCAAATAAAATAAACAGTACTTTGAAGCACCTTTGGCAGAGATTACAGCCTCGAGTCTTCTTGGGTGACGCTACAAGCTTGGCACACCTGTATTTGGGGAGTTTCTCCCATTCCCAGGTTGGATGGGAAGCGTTGCTGCACAGCTATTTTCAGGTCTCTCCAGAGATGTTCAATCGGGTTCAAGTCCAGTTTCTCGCTGGGCCACTCAAGGATATTCAGAGACTTGTCCTGACGCCACTCCTGCGTTGTCTTGGCTGTGTGCTTAGGGTCATTGTCCTATTGGAAGGTGATCCTTCGCCCCAGTCTGAGGTCCTGAGGGCTCTGAATCAGGTTTTCATCAAGGATCTCTCTGTACTTTGCTCCGTTCATCTTTCCCTCGATCCTGACTAGTCTCCCAGTCTCTGCCGCTGGAAAACATCACCACAGCATGATGCTGCCACCATGCTTCATGGGACCTTTATATAGACATGCTGCCACCAAACTGGGACCTTTATATAGACAGGTGTGAGCCTTTCCAAATCATGTCCAATCAATTGAATTTACCACAGGTGGACTCCAATCAAGTTGTAGAAACATCTCAAGGTTAATCAATGGAAACAGGATGCACCTGAGATCAATTTTGAGTCTCATAGCAAAGGGTCTGAATACTTATGTAAATAAGGTATCTGTTTTTTTGTTTTTTTTAATACATTTGCAAAAATGTCTACAACCATGTTTTCGCTTTGTCATAATGGGGTATTGTGTGTATATTCATGAGGGAAACGATACATTTGATCAATTTTAGAATAAGGCTGTAACGTAACAAAATGTGCAAAAAGTCAAGGGGTCTGAATACTTTCCAATGCACTGTTAGCTGTACATTATGTATTTATTCCTGTTTGTGTGTGTGTCAGTGTCAATACTTACGGTCTCCATCTCTGTATGAGTCACCCAGTGAGACAGAATGGAAAACGAATCCGCTATGAGAGACGGCTAATGAGGAATATGAAAGGATACAAAGCACTGCGGAATCTGATTCATCATGTAGAGCAGACTGAAGTAACACTGAGATGGTGGAAACGCTAAAGAAATGCATGCATTCTAAGTGATATACTAGTTCATTTGGAACTCAGTCTTTCTGTTTCTCCACATCTTGTTTGTCTCTCACTAAATCTCTTCGCTTGTCCGTTTGCCGGTTCCTCTCCATCTCTCCCATTCTGACTTAATCATTCTTTCCTCTCGCTCTCTCACTAAATCCGTGTCTCCTCTCTCGTCCGCCCGTCTGTCTGTCTGTCTGCCCAGTGGTAAGATGCGTAAGCCGGCCTGGACAGACCGGATCCTGTGGAGGGTGAAGCCTAAAGAGCCACCCCCAGAGGAGGAGAAGGACGAGGACAGGGACTCTGGTCTGGATGAGAAGAACACCAAGAATCAGCAGGAGGAGGAAGAGTTCCCTCTGAAACTCAAGCAGGATTCGTACACCAGCAACATGGAGTACGGCGTCAGCGACCACAAGCCTGTCATCGGCATCTTTACCTTGGAGGTGACTGAGGCAGCGGCATTTACCATTCCCACATCTGAGACCGTATGAACAGAGTCTTAAGAGTAGCAGTGCTGATCTAAAAATCAGTTCCTTCCTGTCCATATAATGTTATTCATTGTGATCTAAGAGGCGACACTTACTGACCCAAGATCAGCACTCCTACTCTGAGGCGCTTTTTGAATACAGGCCCTGATCTTCTTTTCCAACGTGACTCTTTATAACGAAACCGTATGATGCAAATATACTGCTTTATACCCCTTCACCCTCTAGCCAATCCTGACTACCTCTTCCCTCCGTTTGTTCTGCCGTTCCCTCCTGTCTATTCCCACACTGTAGTTGAGGAAGATGTACGAGACGCCGTTGGTGCGCGTGTGTGCCGAGGGTGAATGGAGCGCCGACTTTGACGCCATGGTGATCTACAGCCCCCTCCAGCCCTTCCCTTCGAGCGCCTGGGACTGGATCGGCCTCTACAAGGTCAGAGTCGACGTAACCCTCCGATGTTCTTTTGAATCATAGAAGTGTGGTCTGTGTAGTTTTTAACAGGTCTGTGTTTGTGTGTTACAGGTGGGATTCAGGAGTGTTTCGGACTACATTACCTACACCTGGGTGAAGGATGATGAGGTCTCGTTTAATGACGAGCTCACCCAGGTAATATGACTGCGCGCGTGTGTCTTTTTTGTGTTTGATGACATGGAGATGCTTGAATATGTTTGTTTCTGTGTTTACCCAGGTCTATGTGAGCAAGGATGAGATTCCGGCGCTGGGAGGGGAGTGCGTGCTCTGCTATTACTGCAGTACGCTCCAATGCATTGTGGGTATTAGCTCACCCTTTAAGGTAAGTGCAGGTTTACTGTAAGCCACCAAGAACAGTCCAGACATAGAAGAATATACATACTAACATTCATGCATTCACATACATTTTGGGCCAGTTTTCTAGATGCAGCTTCAGCCTAGTCCTAGAACTCCTGGACTAAAAATATTGGAGATTCTCCATTTGAAGTTTGAATGTAGAAATGTCTCCGTCTGATTTTAGGTACACGAGTCCAAGGTGGCCGTTGAGGAAGGTCTCGCGCCGGAGAACATCGACGGCCTTGAAAAGGCCAGTTAGGACCTGTGAGTGGACCAGACATGACCTCTTAACACTGTCTGTCCGTCGATGCTGTTACACATTTGACCTTTGGTGGCCTGTCTGCAAGCTGTGGTGCTGCTGAAGTCATGGAATGTTACTTAACTATTACCTAACTGTAGGCCAGTGCACTTTGTTTTTAATGAATCATAACTGTTTCTGTCTTGTTCTCCGCTGCCAGTTGTGGCAACAGTAACAACAGTAACCTACGCGTTTATTTAAGTTCTGTTCAGATGTCGATCCCGCTTTTAAAATCAGTCGCAGAGAGATATTGGCAGTGTCGTTTTAAGAAAGGTTCAGTGTTGTTGTTGTGTGTTTTGTCTCTGGGATTGATACAGAACACATTGGACATTGTCAGATGTTCCAGGTAGGTTGTACAGAAGTTGAACATTAACTTCAGAGTCGTGGCTGTTTCACTTGAGAATCCGACCAATCATATAATGGTATTGTTAATGCATGAATATGACATTGTTTTAAATAATGGTTGATACATTTACATTTTCCCTCTGCTAACAAAACGCTTTGTGCTGTGCTGTGCTATGCCATTCTGAGAAAAATATCACACAATTTGTTCTTGTTCACATTCATGACCGTGCCCTTTTTATAGATGTGCGTAAAAGGTTACTGGTTTAGGTATTTATTGAAGTGATTTTGGTTCAAGTGTGATTGGGGATGAAAAGATATCTAAGAAAACAGTGGATTCAACAAGTGCCTCAATGTTAACAACCAGTCGATAACTGTTCAATGGATGCTTTGGTACACAACTATAGAATTCCTATTTGATTATCTATTGGTGTGTTTGAAAATGATGATATTGTTCTTATTCTTAAAAAATATGCAAGTCTTGTTCTGTACGCATCAACTTTTAATCTATAGAACTTCTTGTTCTTTTTCTTTGACCAATTTCAGCATAAGCGAGACCTGTTCAAAAGTCTTTATTTGCTTATTGAAAACGCTTGTACATTGACTCTGTATTTACAGTATATTGAAAATTAGGAGTGCTCTATTTTCTCAGTAACATGTGGTAAATGAATAAAAACAAATGTTATACTGTAACCTATTTAAAGCTGAAATAAAAAAATGATGCCTGTCATTTATCACTAGTCTGGAATAGAAATGCAACAAGTCATTTTTAAACCTTTGATACAATGTAGTCTACACTGTTTTATGTTATTGGTTGGAACAAGAACTATACATTTAATATAAAATAAAAGCTTTTTAAAAACATTTTATGAACGGATATTTAGAAGATTTATGCTAGGAGGACAATAATAACGGACATTCGGGAACAAAAACAATTCACAACAGTCTCAAGTGTTTTAAACCAGTAAACTGATTTACACTTTAGTCAAAGAGGAAAAACATAAAAGCATCAGAGAGAGAAATATAAAAACAGTTATGAAGGGCTTTATAAAATAAATAGATTGATCAACTCGTTTGCTTGAAGCAATGTTCCTTACAGTATACAGTAAGCGCCAGGTCTGCTACTCGCCAGCTCCTGGCACTTAGCAGACATGGACACCAGCTTGTTCTTAACGTCCTCTGTCTCCGCTTGGAGTGACTGGAAGAGTTTTTTTTTTGTCTCTGCTCCGCCTCCCTGACATAGTGGTCTATCTGGGCCTGCAGACCGGCCACTGTCTCACCCCCTGCCACATGGGCCTGCTGGCAAAGAGTAGATTTCCTGGTCCCTGGCCAGTAGCTGCTGAGCGTTCTTCTCCTCTAGAGTCTCCAGTGACAGGATTTTCTCTAGTACACGCTTGCTATTTTCAGATTCTGATGCTTCTTCTTTCTGACGAGACAGCTCATCCAATGACTTCCTCAGATATGCATTCTCCTTTCTGAGTTTACTGATCTCCATGTCCTTTCTGGAGCAACACAGCCTTTCTGCCTATCTTGTCGGCGAAGTTGTTTTAGTTGCTGGATGACATCGTTGCTAAAATAGCAAGCTATCGAGCAAATTGCCTCGTACAGATGTTGTTAGAATGCAAATATAATCCAAATGTACACGTCGCTGACCTTTTACATTTCCCGCGGTCGATGGCCCCGCCAAGATTGCAATGTGTTTTGCGTTGATCTAGCAACAGTTTGTTTACAACCTTTCCTTGAGCTCATTCATTGCAGACAAGACAGGCAACATTGTTGCAACTTTTAACACGGTGTTTCACACCGCACAGTAAAGGTATGGTAAGAAGAGAGATTTGGTTCACTAATTATTTTTAGTGGCATCTTGCAAGCCCCGTTTGTTAGCTAGTTTGCTGAAGTTTTTTAAATTTTTTATGACAACTCTCTATCTTGCTAACGTTACTGTAGTGTAGATCCATTTTCTGTTGATACTAGTTAGCTACTGTAGCCAATTGCTATTTATGTGACATTTGTGTTGTTGTTGTTGTCTTTATTGAAAGGAAATACTTCCCCCCCCCCCCTTCAGGCTGAAAGAATTGCAGCAGAGAAATGTCTAGGGTGATGGACCCACAGCCCAAGTTCCTACCACCAGAATGGAGGCTTGCAAACCAAATACATTATGAGAGTGCTGAGGCTGAGCGTTCACGCTCTGAGAGACTCACGGCTGAGAGTAAGAGGCTGATAGAGGAGAGTGGCATGGCAGCCAAACGCATGCAACGGGATGCCAACAAGAGACTGGGTAAGGCAAACATCAATAAATAGAGATTATAACAGAATACGTTCTTGTCAAAGTAGTGGTTGATTCATTACTGCAACTGAATGGTCTGTCTGTTCCACTTTGTAATAACACATACATTACCACCCCCCCATAATACCCAACCACGCCGTTCCTACCATCCTATCTCTGTTCAGAGCAGAGAATCTATGACATCAAGTTCTGGAAGTCAGACCTGGAGGAGATTGTCCAGGAGATGAAGGTGCTGATAACCTGTAAAAGCCGGGTGGAGAGAGCCCTGGAGAGGTGTGCCGAGCCCCTCAGTCGCCTTGCAGTGCCTGACTGAGAGGTGAGAAGTAAACTCCCAATCAGTCAGTCGGAAAATGCAGTGATACAGAATTAGGTGGGAAGGAGTCTGCTCACTGTTCCAACAAATACATTTGAATGGTCACACACACACGTGGTTGGCAGATGTTATTGCGAGTGTAGCGAAATGCTTGTGCTTCTAGTTCTGACAGTGCAGCAATATCTAACAATAAATCTAACAGTTCCACAACAACTACCTAATACACACACATCTAAGTAAATATATGGAGGAGAAAACAGGGACCTAGAGTCACCAGATTAAGACCAACAGATAAGGAGATCCTTCAGTGCAACCTCAGAGCATTTCTTATTATTCTGTACATAAATCCAGGACACTGCATTTAGTATGATATGTTACGAATTACAAGGGTTAGCTAAAAGGTTTAAGGTTAGGGGAAGGGTTAGCTAAAAGGTTTAAGGTTTGGGGAAGGGTTAGCTAACATGCTAAGTAGTTGCAAAGTAGCTAAAAAGTAGTAAGTAGTTGAAAGCTTGCTACAATGCTAAAGTTGTCCGCGATGAGACTCAAACTCGCAACCTTTAGGAAGTGATTGTATGTACTCCATCAATATGTGTGTTTCAGGCAGATGCGTGTTTCCATTGACCTGGTACATGACGCGGTGGAGCGGGAGCTGGTGAAGGAGAGGGAGGTGATCGAGGGAGTGGCATCACTGCTGAACCGCACCCTGGAGCAGACCAATGAACAGATCAGGTGGGTGAGGGGAGGAGGTGGTTTGTCACACGCACACACGATCACGTCTCACTATCTCTGCGATGCTTCTCATGCATGTTTCTGTTCTGGCTCCAGACTGAACCGCTCAGCAAGTACTACCTAGGGAAGGACCTATGGGACAAGTTCCATGCAGAGCAGATTGATAGTTTCTGCTCCATCCTCAAACACCTCCCCGAATATTGACAATGCAGTTTGACCTGCAGCAGAACTCCTAATTTTACAGGTAGAAATAGAAGGCCTGTCACAGTGCCTTGTGATGGACAGTCTGCATACAGTAGGTCCATTGGAAGCATTATTCCCTTCAGCCAGCAGAGATCAGTTTAAAACCTCCTCTAACCACCCTACTTACAGTCGGAAGTTTACATAAATGAGTTTTAATGACTCCAACCTGTGTTTCAACCACTCCACAAATTTCTTGTTAACAAACTATAGTTTTGGCAAGTCGGTTAGGACATCTACTTTGTGCATGACACAAGTCAATTTTCCAACAATTGTTTACAGACAGATTATTTTACTTATAATTCACTGTATCACAATTCTATTGGGTCAGAAGTTTGCCTTGAAACAGCTTGGAAAATTCCAGAAAATTATGTCATTGCTTTAGAAGCTTCTGATAGGCTAATTGACATCATTTGAGTCAATTGGAGGTGTATCTGTGGATGTATTTCAAGGTCTACCTTCAAACTCAGTGCTTTGCTTGACATCATGGGAAAATCAAAAGAAGTCAGCCAAAAAATTATAGACCTCCACAAGTCTAGTTCGTCATTGGAAGCAATTTCCAAACGCCTGAAGGTACCACGTTCATCTGTACAAACAATAGTACGCAAGTATAAACACCATGGGACCACGCAGCCTTCATACCACTCAGGAAGGAGAAGCGTTCTTTGGTGCGAAAAGTGCAAATCATTCCCAGAACAACAGCAAAGGACCTTGTGAAGATGCTGGAGGAAACAGGTACAAAAGTATCTATATCCACAGTAAAACGTGTTGAATATCGACATAACCTGAAAGGCCGCTCGGCAAGAAAAAAGCCACTGCTCCAAAACCACCATTTAAAAAAAAGACAGACTACGGTTTGCAACTGCACATGGGGACAAAGATTTTACTTTTTGGAGAAATGTCCTCTGGTCTGATGAAACAAAAATAGAACTGTTGGCCATCATGACCATCGTTATGTTTGGAGAAAAAATGGGGAAGCTTGCAAGCCGAAGAACACCATCCCAACCGTGAAGCACAGGGGTAGCAGCATCATGTTGTGGGGGTGCTTTGCTGCAGGAGGGACTGGTGCACTTCACAAAATAAATGGCATCGTGAGAGGGAAAACTATGTGGACATATTGAAGCAACATCTCAAGACATCAGTCAGGAAGTTAAAGCTTGGTCGGAAATGGGTCTTCCAACTGGACAATGACCCCAAGCATACTTCCAAAGTTGTGGCAAAATGGCTTAAGGACAACAAAGTCAAGGTATTGGCGTGGCCATCACAAAGCCCCAACCTCAATCCTATAGAAAATTTGTGGGCAGAACTGAAAAAGCGTGTGCGAGAAAGGAGGCCTACAAACCTGACTCAGTTACACCAGTTCTGTCAGGAGGAATGGGCCAAAATTCACCCAACTTATTGTGGGAAGCTGGTGGAAGGCTACCCGAAACGTTTGACCCAAGTTAAAAAAATGTAAAGGCAATGCTGCCAAATACTAATTGAGTGCATGTAACCGTATGACCCACTGGCAATTTGATGAAATAAATCATTCTCTCTGTTATTATTCTGACATCCCACATTCTTAAAATAAAATGGTGTTCGTAACTGACCTAAGACAGGACATTTTACTAGGATTAATGTCAGGAATTGTGAAAAACTGAGTTGAAATGTATTTGGCTAAGGTGTATCTAAACCTTTTCTACAGGTTAACCTCATGACACACTGAACAAAAAAAATGAAAACATTTAATCCATCCAATCCTAGTACCACTTTGACACCAGAGGAGTGGGAGACCTTCTCCTGCAAGTCCAGGAGACCAATACAGCCAAAGGACTAGAGGACGACCTGGCAAAGGTCAGCAGCAATGTGAAGAAAAACTTACTTTATATGCATAACCCAGGCCATTCCCCTGTGACTTACAGGGGCAATTAGGGTTAAGTGCCTTGCTCAAGGGCACGTTAGCAGATTTGTTCACCTAGTCGGCTAAGGGGTTCGAACCAGAATCCTTTCGGTTACTGGCCGAAAGCTACCTGTCGCACTGTGTTACTAGAATGATTCCCCATGATTAATTATTGAAATGAATCCCCCCATAATTAATTACTGGAATGATTCCCCCATGATCAGTTACTGGAATGATTCCCCTCCTTTCTCCCTAAAAATGTTCTGTCAGAGGTGGCCAGCCAGGAGTGGAACCTGGAGGCCCTGCGCGTGGCCATCGAAGACAAAGCAGGTCCCCTGAAGGTGGCCCAGACACAGCTGTCCGCCCGCAGCCAGAGACCCAGCATCGAGCTCTGCCATGACCCGGCGCAGGTCCGCCTGCTCTCCGAGGTCCAGGAGCTCACTGCACACATCAAGAGGTGACAATGCACCCCACCTTCCTGTCGACTATACTGATCTCTTCCGACTTGTCTAGGGTCTCTGACCACTATTTTCACTTCCATTACAACTCAAGCTATTGTATAGTATGTTTTAGCTCTGTATGAAGTATAAGATTAGTTATCCTAACACAACCCACTGATTAGAGATTCACCATACTCATGATTTTGCTACACAAACAGGATATCACAGCTTTCATTTCAAGTCGTTTCTGTTCAGTAGATACACCCATCTCTGGTGAAGAGACTCTTCTAAATGTATTGTGAATGACATATTGAATGTTTTGCCATGAGTTGTAGTAGCCTCCCATTGCTCTGTGTCAACCCAGTGACCCCCCCCCCCCCCCCCCCCCCCGGGCTAGCATTTTCACTGATGAATAAAATATGAGGTATACATTATGATAGAAAGCTGGAGTGCTTGTATTGTTTGCAGCAATTTTAATACAATATTTGGGTTTGAAGAAAAAGAGGATCAGATTTATCTACAGTGATGGCACCGTGTGTGTGCTGTATTTGCCAGACCCATCCATGATTGTGTATCAAATTGAAGTTTCCTTCCTCTTACTTTAAATTGTGTTATTATTTATATATATATATATATATATTTTTTAAAGCTGTCTATTTGGGCCCATGTGTCTGTTAGGCAAGAGTCAGAGCATGGGGTAGGAGATGGCGAGGTAGTGGAGCTCGGAGTTGATGAGTTGTCTGTAGCGAGAGTACACCTCCTCCAGTTGCCCATCCTCATCCTGAGTCTCATATTTGTTGGTGTAGATGCGCACCTGGGACACAAACACAAGCAGCTTATACACCACACAGTATATTGCTCACATAAGACAGTTAAGCACATTGCTATAGCTAGGTGCAACACACAGTGTCATCAGTAGTGTTTAAAGAAGGAGAAGGAAGGAAATGTGACCTGGCCCTTTAAGAACGGACAAAGATGACTGCCCGGCTTAATGACCCAAACAAACGTTAAAATGCCTGCAACATCCCAGTTCACTGGGCAGGAGGACACAGCAGGCTAGTGTGGGTCTGTGTGGAGCTTGTGTTAGTAAATCTCTTCAATGCCAGGACATAGATTGGTACGCAGGTGTGTAGGCCTGTATGGCTTTATCCTAGTTCACCAGAGCTCTGGCTCACCTTGATGGTCCTGAGGATGATCTTCTTTTCCAGGCGTTTCTGCAGTAGCCGGTCCAGGAAGCTGATGTCCAGGAAGGCCCAGACCTTCAGGTAGACCAGCCGGTTGCACAGCAGCACCACCTCCAGCAGCTCCTCGTCCACAGACTCGTGGCTGTTGTTCAGGTCCAGGGTCAATTTCTACACCAAGGAATTGAGGTGGAGACAAATTCACAACACAGATTCATGTCGTTAAAGGACTGAGTGCCACCGACTTCTTATTGGCAATTTAGGGCTGGATTCAATCCATATCGCGGGAAGAGCCGCGTGAAAATGTGAACATCGTTTCCAATTGAGCGGACATATGCAGCGTTTACTGTGGATGCAGTAACGCGGGAACATTGCCTTTCATTTTAAATCGAGCTGTAACCCAAAGTTTCCCGGGATACTTCTGCGATACGGATTGAATCCTGCCCTTAAGAGTCATGTCTCTTGGGGCCGGTTTCCCTGACATAGATTAAGCGTAGTCCTGGAATAAAACACATTCTCAATGGAGAATCTCTTATTCCAGGACTAGGCTTAGTCTGAACTGCATGGCTATAAAAAGGCAACGTGGGTACATGAGTAAACTGTATGTATACTGCACATACTTTATCGCTACACAAGCCGGGGCCATCATTGCTCTATAACGGACTACTACCGTGTATCGATGGCGATGGGTCCGGATTTCTGAACTTTTAAATATTATGAATCATTAGTTATGCTAGAGACAATGAGGGGTGCCATAGTCGAGGGTTTACACCAGAAGTTAGTGGTTATATGTAGGAGGAATGTATATGGTGGGTGCAATTAAGCTTGGAATGTACTGAGTGCATGGGGAAACGATCACATGGCAGGCGCTGATAAGGGTGGAGAGCCGTAGATTAGTGATGAAGGGGGTCGAGGTCACATTAAGTGAGAAGGAACAGTTTATTCCCTGTATCACTTTACATCTTTATTGCTAGGCAGGAAGTTAAGTTTAGGGAGGAGGAGACTCCATCCAAATTGGGGATAGATAGATAGATATTTATATCCACTGGAAATATATTTGTCTGATGCAGTTGTATTGACCCAATGGGGAAATAAACTTGGTTTAAGCTTTACTAATCGTCCGTGAATTTTCTAAAGTTCATTTAGAACCTAACAACGGGTAGAGCAACCAATCCTCACCTGTAAACAGCTCCTGTAGCAGGGCACTAGGCTGGTAAGGGCAGGCTTGGCACTCCAGTCCTGTTCACTGAAGTAGCAGCTGGTGAGACTGAGCAAGCGCAGCGGGATCTCTCTGAGCAGAATCCTCCCCAGCTTGTCCACGTCGAGGATCCGCTCCACTGTGATCTGCACCCGAAGGTCGGGACAATGCTGAGCCAGATGAGACCAGGCATCCCCCCAGACCACCTGGATGTGGGGCTCGTGGATATGGCATCGTACTGTGAACGTCTGCAGGGACCCTCCCCCGCCCAGGCTCCTACACGCCGCGGACAGGGCCGCCAGCAGCTCGTCCGACAGGCAGCTGTAGTTAAGGGTCAGGGTGCAGAGGCCCTGGAAGCGGTTCATGACCTGGGGGAAGGCGGGGCTGACGAAGACGGCCAATGGCTGAGAGAAGAAGTCCTCCAGGTTGAGGTGGGTGATGCCGGGCCGGCGTCCCAGGTGGATGTGCTGCTGAGCTGCAGCCACGGCTTCCAGTACCTCCAGGCCCTGGGGCAGGTTGAGGCGGGCCCCCCGCAGGCTCAAGTAGCCAAGGCGGGAGCCCTCACGGCGCAGGTAGAAGGCGAGGCTGCGCACCAGGGAGTTGCGTACACTGCGGCACCAGGCGGCGCGGTCCAGCGCCATGTGGTTGACAGTTAGGCGGCGTAGTTGGCCGCCGGTTTTACGCAGCGCGGCGAGGAAGGTCCTCAGCGTCTGCTGGAAGCGCCGGGCCACCAGAGAGTTGAGGGGGTGGGAGAAGCGGATCTCCAGATCCTCCAGGTAAGCGCCGTAGGTCTTGGCGTAACACACGGCCGTCTCCAGCGCCGAACGGCGGGTCCTGGAGATACGGCCGGAGAAGTTGAAGTTTCGAACCCTCCAGAGGGAGGGCGAGCGCATAACGTGGTGCCAATGGCGACACACCAGGGCCGCCTTGACACGGTCGCGGTCACGCAGCCACCAGAACACCTGCCGCAGACACACGTCCGGGAGATTAGCCCAGCCCAGTTTAGGCTTTTTATCTTCCTCCACCTCGCCTTCTTCCTCATCCATTATCTCTATTCCTTTATCCTCCCCCTCTTCTTCGTTCTTATTCTCCGATAACTGTTCCCCTGGATCCTCGGGGTAATCCATTGACAGGGAAGAAGTGTTGCCAAACCACTAACGTCTCTCAATATTCATCCACCAAATGTAAAGATGAATAGCCTGTCGTCTGAAATGTATACTATGTGACTCTGGAGTTAACTTGTACCACAGAGAAGCAGAGGACACATGCGTGTGTCTGTTGGGTCGCCATCAATGTCTCCCACTTGTCAACTAGAAATGACTAGACACCAAAACTGAAGCTCTGGAACCTTCATAGCTTTTATTGTTGTTACCGTGAAACCAAAGGGACACCTTGTGAC
This sequence comes from Oncorhynchus clarkii lewisi, assembly GCF_045791955.1. Classification (NCBI taxonomy): domain Eukaryota; kingdom Metazoa; phylum Chordata; class Actinopteri; order Salmoniformes; family Salmonidae; genus Oncorhynchus; species Oncorhynchus clarkii. Next base: position 9,103,886 of record NC_092170.1, read on the forward strand.
ATCACAATAGGAGAAGATAAAACGCTCACAGCATTTGGACCTATTATGAAAAAATATAATCTCCTTGTGTGTGCATTACAGCAATTATTTTTTTGGGGGGGTAAATCAGTTATGTACATTTGTAAACCAATATTAAAATGTACAACTTTAATGGAGAAAACACTATTTCTGTTGTAAACAATGTATTATAAACTGGGTGGTTCGAGCCCTGAATGCTGATTGACTGACAGCCGTGGCATATGAGAATGTACACCACAGGTATGACAAAACATTTATCTTTCCTGCACTAATAACCTCATGGGTTTGTGATATATGCCCTTAGCCGTGGTATATTGGCCATTTACCACACCTCCTCGGGCCTTATTGCTTAATTATACAACACTGGTAAAATAGGTTTCTTGTCCTCTTGTAAAGAGAAGAATCCTGACTAATGTAATAAGTCATCTCTTACTGTTACCCAACCAGAAATAACTCAACTGCCTCTGAAATACAGATTTTCTGCGAAAAATAACTTGCAATTTGCTCAAATAAATCACGTCATCACTAACTTGTCCTCCACTATGCCAATTCACCATGGAGTGTTCCTTCAGAGGTTCTGAGCACGTTTCTCATTTCAAGTTGACATGGATCTGACATTTGACCTGAAAGGAGAAAAAAAAAAAAAAGACTTTTTCATCACTCCAAATTATTAAAAAAGGGGACCAGGGTTTGGGTCAATTCCAGGGTTGGAGAATGAAGTGAAATTGACCCAACCCAGAAGGGTACTGTGTTTTTGGGACAGAGCCGTACCTCATGCCATCGTAGTGTGACTACGGGGAGAGCCAGGTGACAGTGGGGACAGGTGCTGATCTGGTCAACTTCCCCCTCCTGCCTCTTGCCTTGGGCTGAGAACAATGTAGACTTCATAGAACTGGTCAAACGAGGACTGGCCTGCTCCTGTTTGTGGCTGCCATCTTCCTCATCATCATCATCATCACCTTTAGACTCCTCTGATGTGTGGTCACACTCCAGCTAGCAGTGGGGGAAGAGAATGGAACAAGTGATTTAAACACTAACCTCTTTCCATGGAGAATACTTTTGTCCAGAAGTAGGCTTAATATAGGTACCGGAAGCGGGCAAAACGAGGAGGAGTGATCTGACGACAATGACTTGGGTTCATGCTGTTGAATAAGAACATACCTGATGTTCCGCCATCTCCTTCAATGGGAAGGACCTCATGCAGCTCCTGCAAACCACTGCCGTTCGCCTGCCTGCATCCAGAAAACAGTTTGAATATAACATAACATTGAACACCAGAGTATCAATCTCATCTGACTCTATAGTGATTATGATTTCCCATTTTCCAATGTGTTGAATATTACATATGGCAAATCAACTTAAACTGTAGGGGTTAGCCTCACCGTTGGAGGATGGTGAGGAGGGGTTATCGGGAGCATTGAGGTCAGGGCAGATCTGACCATGCTCCGGCTGGTCCCGCAGAGTGATGTAGCGTCCGCAGTCGGAGCAGCGCTCGGTGCGACTGCCACACGCCAAGCTGTGCTCCGCCATGGCCGACAGCGGCAGCTCCACCGGGCAGAACTCACAGCGCTGCAGCCTTGCCTTACACTAGTCCGACAGAGAGGGGGGGGGGGGGGGGGGGGGGGGGTGATTCATTCTGTATACCAGTCGTTATTATACACCTGTATCAATTACAGTTTGACTATGACGATCATGTAGAGGAACTAACTCCTTTTACTGAAACGGCATCATCATGGTGTGTGTGTGTGTGTGTGGCAATCCCGGTGACCGTTGAATAGTCTCACCTCATGGTCCAGGAGCTGGCAACTCTCCACCTTTTTGTCGCACTTGGTGCACTTCACCTGTGGGAGTGACAGAGCGACAATATATTGAAAATATACAAAAATCGGGGGCCTTGATCCCTCAACATCTACTCAAGTATTTGGAAGTGATCCTGGTTTCATTACAGCAGTGGTTTACCTGGCTGTGCTGGTTCTGATGGTGCTGCTCCAATAGCTCTCTGGGAACCGGCTCATCACAGTCTGGACACAGGCATAGGAACCGCTGGCAGTGGGACTCGTGCAAGGCAAAGTTGGACACAGCCACCTCCTTGTGACTGACAGTTGAACACAAGCACAGAATAAGTGTTAGAGGCGCCACAAGACCACAGGCTTGTGTGTGCAGTAGTTTAAAGTACTTAAGTAAAAATACTTGAAAGTAGTTGTTTTGGGCATCTGTACTTTACTATTTATATTTGACAACTTTTACTTTCACTTCATTCCTAAATAAAAATGTATTTTTTACTCCATACATTTTCCCTGACACCCAAAAGTACTCATTACATTTTGAATGCTTAGCAGGACAAAAAAATTGTCTAATTCACCCACTTATCAACAGAACATCCCTGGTCATCCCTACTGCCTCTGATCTGGCAGACTTAGTAAACACAAATGCTTAATTTGTAAATTATGTCGGAGTGTTGGAGCATGTCCCTGGCTAGCCGTAAATAAAATTAAAAACAGGAAAATTATGCCGTCTAGTTTGCTTTATACGGTATAAGCTATTTATAATTTGACTTTTTTATACTTGAGTATATATATATATATTTTTAAAAAAAAAATTTTATTCACTGTTCCCCAGGCCCAGATGTTGATTAAGGCAGCACCCGCACCTCTGATTCAGAGGGGTTGGGTTAAATGCAGAAGACACATTTCAGCTGAATGCATTCAGTTGTACAACTGACTAGGTATACCCCTTTCCCTTTATATTTTAGCAATTACATTTACTATTGATACTTAAGTATATTTAAAACCAAATACTATCAAAACTTTTACTCAAGTAGTATTTTACTGAGTGACTGTCACTTGAGTCATTTTCTACCTTGGAACCTTTAATTTTACTCAAGTATGAAAATGTGGTACTTTTGTGGTGTGTGTGTGTGTTTCATGTATGTTCTGAACAAACTGAACATAGAGCTGAAGAGAATGTCAAGGCCAGCTCTACTGTGGTCTGTGCAAGCATTTTCACTTTCAAAGATTAGGATTTCATGCCATGTATTGGCTGAAATGCCTCAACCTGAAATGATGGTAGCCCAGTCAATATTATTGACAATGTATGTTATTATGAAGTGAACACTCTCTCAACAAACTGTCTTTAGAAAAACGAGTAGCCGATGTATATCCTTCAAATTCATGCTGAAGCATATCCACTACTTTGATGGTTTGTTTTGAACTTTTAAAACACTTTTTTTAAATATTCAAATGTTTAATTGTCTCACCACTGGTCACAGATACGGGTTCTCGCTTCTTCCTCGTCTGCCATCGCGGAATAGCTGTAAATTCTAACCCCAAAATAGAAGTAGCTACGCCCAACCTAGCAATTGAAACCAAATTCATTAAGCCCAACTGGTGACATGGGAAATAGCATTGTGAACGTAGCGACATTGAGGTCATGTGATCATACGGCACATTTTCTAAATAAAAGTCCACCTGACGAAATGTTACTTGGCTGTTATAGAACGTTTTTCTGATTTAAAAATCACAAAACAAATATTGTTTAAAGTTACATAAACATACATTTATTGAAAAAATTATCTATATATACGTAACAAAAATATAAATGGACATGTAAAGTGTTGGTCCCATGTTTCATGAGCTGAAATAAAAGATCCCTGAAATTTTCCATTTGCACAAAAAGCTTATTTCTCTCACAAATTTGTTTGCATCCCTGTTAGTGAGCATTTCTCCTTTGCCAAGACAATTCATTCACCTGACAGGTGTGGCATATCAAGAAGCTGATTTAAACAGCATTACACAGGTGCACCTTGTGGTGGGGACAATAAAAGGACACTAAAATGTGCCGTTTTGACACCACAAATGCCACAAGTTTTGAGGGAGCGTGCAATTTACATGCTGACTGGAGGAATTTCCACCAGAGCAGTTTCCAGAGAATTGAATGTTCATTTCTCTACCATAAGCCGCCACCGTCATTTTATAGAATTTGGCAGTATGTCCAACCAGCCTCACAACCGCAGACCACGTGTAACCAGACCAGCTCAGGACCTCCACATCCGGCTTCTTCACATGCGGAATCGTCTGAGACCAGCCACCCAGACAGCAGATGAAACTGAGGAGTCTTCCTGTCTGTAATAAAGCTGTGGGGAAGTTGTCACCATACAAGAGGGGCATTTTAGTATCCTCAGAACCTCTCCTAATAAAGATCCAGTGTCACACCATAGATTGACCGCATAAAATACTTTTTTCTGCACAAATTTACTGTCACCACTGACGAGCGTTTACATTCTAAACAAACTATGCAAGTATTCCTAGGAAATCACCCAGAGAGCTACCATTCCTTCATCTGGAATAACGTCTTCAAGCACATTGACATCAGATGTTCCGGCTGCACCTGGGCAACACGACTCACAGCCTGAGTGACGCAGACCTGCGTACGCTCGCCAAAAAGACAGAAGGCTAGTCTGGGGCCAACATTAGCATACTCATTAGCATACTCGTACGAGATGCCCTCATGCAGCCTGTCAGGAAAGTACAGTCAGCCACACACTTCAAAAAGGTCACTTTTACACATGATATAGTGTTTATTTTTTCTCTACTACTGAGGAGATTTAAGATGTAAGTTTTTTTGTTCGTGATGGTACTATAAGTGCGAGGGCCATCCTGTGCCAAGAGTCAATTGACGGTGGATTACCTTCTTACACCGTGCTTTCCAACCATAGAATTGACCTGGATGGATGTGCCTAGCAACAAGCTGCTGGAGCCCATCGTCTGCATGGCGAGAAACACACATTCACAGCACACACATACTCACTATGTTCACAGACATTCACCGCACACAAACATACTGGAACGTGCTGTTTCAACATACACCTCCAGGCATTGCAAACTGACTCTCACATTTGTGTAACTGCTGAACCATGCTCATGATTTTGTCTTCTCTGTGGGTCCCTCTGCCCTCCAGTCTGACATTCTGCGCTCACTATCCACCACTACACGACCCACAGTCAAAATGGAGGACTTGTTCAAGGTCAGGAAGTTCAGAGGACTTGGGGCTGAGAGGTACTGGTTAGTGTAATAACATATTAAAACATGTAATGACGCATTCACTGACTGTTGTCTGCCTGGGCTTAACCATGCAATTTTGGCTTGTACTCTGTGTTATACCTTCCCCATCTCTCTGTTTCTCAATATACTAACTGCACGGGAAACCCCCACCAGGGTGGCGGAATAAGATGAACACACTGAAAACTCATAAATATACACACACTCAAAACCCTTTGGGATGGGCTCCAAAGACAAAGAACTCTGTCGAGAACCAATGGGATACTGACACCAGGCTGGAGAGGACTGTCTATCACCTACGAACAACCTACCAGGAGCCAGGACTACCAGAATCTACCTACGTCATTTCAATGTATAAATGAACTGCACAAATATGTTTTAGGTCTCTCTTCTTCCGATAGTTCCCTAAGAGCTGGACGAATAGGAGCCGTGCAGCACGTTTTGCCAAATATCATTACGCATGAATAAACGGCCTTTAATATACCGTATCCGCCTTGTCCAGAGTCTCATCTTGGTCTCGTTTCTCCAATAACTAATCATTAACATTAGCCGGGGCTTCACAACTCCTTACACGGTCTCTCCTCCCAAGGCCAATTCATACCAAGGTGTTTTTATTGCTATTATTTTTACGACTTTGATTTGGAAATCAGTTTAATTTCAGATAGTTTTCAGATCCACTTTACTAGATTTTATCAAAAGTTTTAGTTTAAAAAACGATTTGGTTTTTATATGATTTTATTTCAGTTTTGGGAGGCTAGGATCCATTTACAGTGCCTTCAGAACGAACAGTGGCGGCCGAAAATACTTGATTTTGCGGCAACTTTTCTGAAATTCTACGAAACATTTTGCAATGGGGTTTTTTCACGTTCATTTCATATAAAGCAATAAAAAGTAATGTGCACAGTTTTAGGATGATTTTAAGCAGAATACATCATACAAACACTATTAGAAACATCTAAAGTGTTGAATTTAGCTTATGTTCCTGAACAAACAGCTCTGTCATAATTCACTCTCACATTCCTCTCCATCATGCTTGGGGCTTGCCATCAACAGGAGATGCACCTCCCATTCCCACTCACTCTCTCAAAAAAAAACGAATAGATTCAAAGCTGATCAATCGCTTTCCATTTGAGGATCGATATTTCTTTCCAATAAATTGTCTTCAAAATACTTGAGATTGTGATTTTTTTTCTGAAAGGGTCGTAAGGGAGACTTAAAAAAAACAACAGAAAACGTAAAAATAGTGTATTGTGGTTGATATGTACTTTTAAAACAGTATTACAATTTTAAATCCAGAAAGATTGTGCTTTCGTGATCCGTATTAAGTTTCAGAGAGTTAAAAACGGCAAAACTGATCAATTGCACTCAGTGCATTGAGCAGCGCTCTCCATAGACAGACTGGGGAGAGCAGAGTGCCGGCCCACACTACTGAAGCCAATGTTCGCGGATTAAACGTCTGAGTAAAACGCCACTCACCTTGATTCTTTCTTCCCTGCTACCACTTCAATCATGATAATCTGCCGCTGCTGTGGGAACTGTTCTGACATTCTCATATGCTTTGCTGATTCGAAGTTACTGTTTATTGTCCACTTTCTCTTGTTTTCAAAAACATTTGGAAATTGTTTTGCACGTTATTTTTGTTGGCAAATGAGATTGATTTCTATTCATTGTACTGCCTGCCATCAACAATCACCCATCATCTTCGCAAGTGAATACACTGACAGGCCAGGAGAAAAAAACTTTGTCCACGTGTGGTTGGATTGGGCCATTTTCCACCGTAACAGTGCATGCAGTAAATGATCAAAATTACGAACCCGCTTTCGATTGGACCCTTTATGCGCTAAAAGTGCGGGGATTAGTCAACATTGCGAGCTCTCGCATAATATGCGCTCGATTGGTTGCTTTTGCATTGAATTATGGAGGAATTGATATTAGCTAAAGTAACGTCATAGTCAGCATAGCTAATAGAACTAACGCGTTAGCAGGGTTGGGGAGTAACGGATTACCAAAAAATGGTAACTGTAATCCGTTACATTACCAACAAAAATACTGTAATCAGATTACAGATACTTTTGAAAAACTAGATGGTTACTTCGAGGATTACTTTTAAATTCAGAAAGGATGTTTGCGAAAAAAAAAACATTTTACACTTCTGTTTTCTCAATGACATTCAAATCAGCATTAAAAAAAGGCGCACATGTAAATTTGTTCCACCTAAGCGAGTCTGACTACAAATCAGACCACTATGGTACACCAAATGGGTTTGATGGATCGAGGGAAAAGAGCAGAAATAGGCTTTTGTAGGCTACAGTCCAAGTTATGTCTGAACAATGGTGCGACTGCTGTCGGCATCCAAAGATTATCCAATTTTAATAAACGCTTGGAGGTAAGGATGACAGCAGTGATGTAGTCTACGGAGATCACGTATTATTGATATCTACATAACGAATTGACGTGAATCACACTGCTGCGCTCTCATTTAGCTATTTGCGCCTAGGGATTGTGGTTGCTGTCGATGGCTGTTCACAAGTCTAAATGTGTATTTGAACCCAATAATGGTTGAATTCAAGAGGTTTAAACTGCCTATCAATCATTGTTTTTTAAACTAGTGGACAGCCAGTGAATAATGCGCTCCTGCAACAGCTGCATAGTGCGGATCCCAGGCTATCGAATACAAATAGGGCTTTTATTGCTCAATATAATTCATGCTGATACATTTTTTTTTCTCGATAGGCCTAATGGACACATGCTCAAACGCGCACACTTTTGATATACGTAAAGGGGCCATCTGTAGTTGTTACAACCAATCTTTGGATTTATAAATTGTGACAGTTAATATAAACTCATGAGGCATTTATAAGTTATATTCCTCAAGAATCAATGGGTGTATATATATAATATAACTTATAAATGCCTGAGCTTATATTAACTGTCACACTCCATGAGAACCCAAAATATAAGCTTGTTTTTCTCCAATGTTTGTAAACATTAAATGTAAACGGTAACTGTAATCCGTTACGTTACCAACAAAAGTATTGTAATCAGATTACAGATACTTTTGAAAAACTAGATGGTTTATAGTATAGTCTCATAACATGGTTCGAATCATATGTATCTGGGAGTGGGTACATTTCTTCAGGCCCATCCCTCAGCTTTTTACCAAAACAGAGGTGGGGTGGGTGTCCATTTTGTTATTGTTTCAACTGTGGATTTGCCCTTTAAGCAGCTGCATATTGTCAAGATATCAAAGTGTCATCAACAAAAAGGTTAACAATAGGCCTATAGCAAATGCAACATACACTACCGTCAAAAGTGTTATAACACCTACTCATTCTTTATTTTTACTATTTCTACATTGTAAAATAATAGTGAAGACATCAAAACTATGAAATAACATATGGAATCACGTAGTAACCCCCCCCCCCCAAAAAAAGTGTTAAACAAATCAAAATATATTTTATTTTTGAGATTCTTCAAATAGCCAGCCTTTGACTTGATGACAGCTTTGCACAGTCTTGGCATTCTCTCAACCAGCTTCATGAGGTAGTCACCTGGAATGCATTTAAAATTGGCCTTGTTTCCACATCGGAGGTATGGCTTTTTGGCCGTAAGTCTTCCGTGAAGGCCACTTCTTACCAGCCTTCTCCGGACACTAGATGGGTGTACCAGGGTCCCACTGTTTTCTGACAATTCTGAGCTGATGGCACTGCTGGACATCTTCCGATTGCGAAGGGAAGTAAGCACAATGTGTCTTTCATCTGCTGCAGTAAGTTTCCTTGGCCGACCACTGTGTCTACGGTCCTCAACGTTGCCCGCTTCTTTGTGCTTCTTCAAAAGAGCTTGGACAGCACATCGGGAAACCCCTGTCTGCCTTGACATCTCTGTCTGGGAGAGACCTTGCTGATGCAGTATAACTACCCTGTGTCTTGTTGCTGGGCTCAGTCTTGCCATGGGGTATGACTTTTCACAGTAAACTGTCTTCAGCAACCTCACCTTGCTAGCTGAGTTCGGCTGTTCCTCGCCCAGTTTTCTTCCTCCAACACAGCTGTTTATGTTTCAGTTAATGATTGTGTTTCAACCTACATATTGAATTGATGATCATTAGCACCTGTTTGGTATAATTGTTTAATCATACACCTGACTATGTTCCTACAAAATCCCTGACTTTGTGCAAGTGTACCTAGATGAATTGATGCTGTTTTGAAGTAGTCACACAAAATATGGATTTTATGTAGATTTTTCTTCTGTTCACTCACTTTGCATTTAGTTAATTGATAAATATTTATTTTGAAACCATTCTTACTTTACAGCATTTTTTTCCCACCTGCCTAAAACTTTTGCACAGTACTGTATGTATACTGTAGCTAAGCAAGTAATACTAAGTGTATGTTGTGTATTAACCTGTTAGTAGCCCATGTGCCTTACACTAGTAATTTGGTCCCTTTTCCCCTCTTAATTTCGCCTACTGTTCTGAATTTGTGGTGCACGATATAGCCTGTTTTAGAGAAATGTAATCATTGAATATTGTAAGAGCTTTCATTGTCTGCTTATATGCACCGCTATTTATCCTACGGTTCTGACTTGGTGTACAGGGAGAACAATGTAAGAACGGCCCATGTTCGGAAATCTGTCGCTGTACATTTCAAAAGTGCTGAACCAATAGTTATATTGACGTCCATCCTAACTGGCTCATTAATGTCTTAATCAAAATGACGGTTTGCCTCTTATCCGCTTGTCGTTCCCTTATGCCATAGTTTGTATATCTAAATTGTCAGGAACCACATATGTTTTTCAAAAAGGCAGTAAATGAAGCTGAATTAACTGTTTCGCTGCCAGACAAGGCTTTGTTCTGTTCAAAGGTGAATTCATCTCCCAGTGTCTGGTGAAAGCAGACTGAACCAGGTTTTCCTCTAGGATTTTACTCCATTCTGTTTTTAAAAATATTTTTTTCACCAATTTTATGATTACGAACTTGTCTCATCGCTGCAACTCCCCAACGGGCTCGGGAGAGGTGAAGGTCGGGTCATGCGTCCTCCGAAACATGACCCGCCAAACTGCGGTTCTTAACACCCGCTCGCTTAACCCGGAAGCCAGCCGCACCAATGTGTCGGAGGAAACGGCATTCAACTGACCACCAAAGTCAGCCTTCAGGCACCCTGCCCACCACAATAAATTGCTAGAGCACGATGAGCCAAGTAAAGTCCCCCGGGCCAAACCCTCTCCTAACCCGGACGATGCTGAGCCAATTGTGTGCTGCACTATGGGACTCCCGGCCACGGCCGGTAATGACACAGCCTGGGATCAAACCCCAGGCTGTAGTGACGCCGCAACACTGCGATGCAGTGCCTTAGACTGCTGCGCCACTCGGGAGGTCTCCGTTTCTTTTTTTTTATCCTGAAAAACTCCCCAGTCCTTAATGATTACAAGCTTACCCAAAACATGATGCTGCCACCACTACGTTTGAAAATGTGGTAGTTACTCAGTAATATAACACTTTGTATTCAGGAAAAACATTTATTGCTTTGAAATATTTTTTTGCAATATTACTTTAGTGCCTTGTTGCAAAATAGTGAGCGGTTTCCTTCCTCTGTATTGATATACCATCCAACATTGAATTCATAACCTAAACATGCTCAAAGTGATATTCAATGTCTGCTTTTTGAAAATATTTCAAGCTCTGCATTGCGAAACAGGTCAAATATAGTCTACCTACAATTTGTGATATTGTGTTCAAAATAAGACTTTTATTTTGAAGCTAATCGCGCGATTTGGACCCGTTAATGTCGCTGATTTCACGGAGCTATGGGAAGTATAGGTTGTGAATAAAGTCGGAGTTTCACTTGCCTGTTCATCGTAATAGAAACCGAAAGGATCGACTCCATGACTCCCCCTCTCCATTCCTCCGCAGCTGTGAGAGGCGCGTCACCAAATCGCCTATAATAACCCGTTTGTGGGGACCCTGTTGCGACGCAATTACGGTAATAACCTAATTTAGGGGTGCCATTGCAGTGCTACCCAACATCGTTGGAAATGAACACTTTTTCTAATTATGTTCAAGTGCATCCAAACCAGGTATAATTTGAAATGTGATGCTGTGTTGTTTTACTGTGCATGCATGGGCCTTTTTAGTGCGTAGGTAGGGCCTGGCTATCCCTATCTGATTATCTTTCCTCTCAGGCCCCATCCTAACTGACCCCAATAACCAACAAAGGGAAACAATTGACTAAGTAGTTTGCCTCAACCCATGTTCTCTGCAAAATACTCTCATGGTCAACGAGCTGATCACGTGTTGGATATCAGACAAACAGCAGTAATACACAATTGCATTTCTATTGTTTTGTTACTACACTGAACTAAAATATAAATGTAATATGTAAAGTGTTGGTCCCATGTTTCATGAGCTGAAATAAAATATCCCAGAAATGTTCCACATGCACAAAAAGCTTATTTCTTTAAAACTTCATGCACACATTTGTTTGCATCCCTGTTAGTGAGCATTTCTCATTTGCCAAGATAATCCATCCACCTGACAGGTGTGGCATGTCAAGAAGCTGATTAAATCATTACACAGGTGTACCTTGTGCTGGGGACAATAAAAGGCCACTCTAAAATATTAAGTTTTGTCACACAACACAATGCCACAGATGTCTCAAGTGTTGAGGGAGCGTGCAATTGGCATGCTGACTACATGAATGTCCACCAGAGCTGTTGCCAGATAATTGAATGTACCTTTTTCTACCATAAGCCGCCTCCAACGTCGTTTTAGAGAATTTGGCATTACGTCCAACCGGCCTCACAACCTCAGACCACAAGTATGGTGTCGTGTGGGCGATTTGCTGATGTCAAAGTTGTGAACAGAGTACCCCATGGTGGCGGTGGGGTTATGGTATGGGCAGGCATAAGCTACGGACAGTGGACACAATTGCATTTTACCGATGGCAATTTGAATGCACAGAGATACCTTTACGAGACCCTGAGGCCCATTGTCGTGCCATTCATCAGCCGCGATCACCTCATGTTTCAGCATGACAACGCATGGCCCCATTTCGCAAGAATCTGTACACAATTTCTGGAAGCTGAAAATATCCCAGTTCGTCCATGACCTGCATACTCACCAGAACCATTAAGCATGTTTGGGATGCTCTGGATCGACATGTACGACAGTGTGTTCCAGTTTCCGTCAATATTCAGCAACTTCCCACAGCCATTGAAGAGGAGTGGGACAACATTCCACAGGCCACAATCAACAGTCCGATCAACTCGATGCAAAGGACATGTGTCTTGCTATATGAGGCAAATGGTCACACCAGATACTGACTGGTTTTCTGATCCACTCCCCTACTTTTTTTTTTAAAGGTAAATGTGACCAACAGATGCATATCTGTATTCCCAGTCATGTGAAATCCATTTCAATTGACTGATAATATGAGAAAATAATTTAAATTGACTCATATGAGGTAATCAGTCAATTGAAATAAATTCATTTAGGCCCCAGTCTATGGATTTCACATGACAGGGAATACGCAACATGCAACAATTTGGGGTTTATATTTTTGTTCAGTATACATGAAAACAACATACAATAAGTGTACTGGACAATTTATTGGTGCCTCTGCATTAGCATTATAAATGGCAATTTGTTCAGAGTTTTATGTATTGATCAGACATTTATTTGATCATTTACAATAGGCAAGCATAGCCTAGGTGATAAATAATGGTGAGACATCATTTTAAATTTAAAAATAATAATAATTAGAGCCGTAAGCCTGATATAGGCCCCCGGCCACCCTACAGTGTGCAGGACCCATTGATTCTTACAGATTGTAACACTCATGTCCCATCCGAATGCTTGAAAAAAAAAACTATGCAAAGTAACAAAATGTCATGTCAGATCACGTAAAAGTGGATTACTTACGCCTTGATCACACTGACAGCGTCATTGCGTTTTGATGCACCAGAAGTACATTCAGTTGCAGTGCGTTCTGTGTGGTGCATACGTTGGATCTATCGAACGAATACGTCAAACTGTCCGCGTAGACGGCTTGACAGAAACGGTAGCAGAAGGGGAATGTTTTTATTTTGTTGCACACTTATCCAGATGATGCTGCGTTCCATTTTGCGCATTTAAGCTGCCGGTGTGATCCAGGCGTTAGGCTTTAGGGAAATCAACCAACTACAGAGATTGATGGAGAGGGAAGCGGGAGAGGAGGAGGACCCATGTACCCCCGCTCCAATCAAACAGCCTTCAGTCAACCACTTGGCTTCAGTCATCCCCCAAGATTGAAGTGGGAGACAAATCCAGCTATAGCCTCCTCCTTGTCAGGCGTCTCACACTGGGCAAACAGGGGTCCTGGGATGGACAGCTCGCGCAGCTTCCCCACATACAGTTGTGGGTCAAGGGTCACCTCACTGAAGAGGGGATCCAGGAGCCTGTCTACGCAGCCTGTAATGTTTTTGAAAAGGGGGAAGAAAAACATTTGAAGTGGATAGTGAATTTAATTTCCTTTTGACGCTATCAATTCATTGATGTAGTGATTTTACAATGTGTTTTACGGTATTTCCGAAGTACTCAATTTGAAATATGCAGTATTTGGTTGTGCACTATTTTGTTGAACTTTTCTATGTTTGTATTTGGAAAAGTTTGTGTGCCTTTTAATGATCAATTGATAATAACTATGACTTACAGTACAGTTGGGTTTGTCTTCACAGGCTTCACATCAAATCCCCCTTCTTAACCTTTATGGAAAGCTGGTTTTGTATCACATTGCTCCTGCTGCGGTGGTTGCCTGGGAAGCCGTGCAGACAGAGTAGATGTCGAATTTTCTGAAATGTCTATCATTACTGCTTGATGACAGTGGAAAGACACAAGGAGAGGGATAGTGATTAGCCCCAGTGACACCAGCTACATCAACTGTCAGAACACAACCCACACACTTGAAGGGCAAAATAGGATTTTTTTTCAGGGGTAAATTACAGATGCTAATGTTTTACACATCGCAACTCCTTTTGTGGACCACATTCCTTCATCTCAGACTCGATGTAGGGGGCTTGGGGATGGAGGAACAAAAACGGTACAGTGACTTACAGGTGTGTGACAGAAAATATACTTTTAACAAGTCAAAGCAGCCACAGCCACAGTGGCATGAATTAACATTAGCCCCTCTGTGGTAGCAAAACACATGCAAAACTCATGACTCCAATATTAGCAGGCAGTGTTTAGACTGTCCACTTTGAAGAGCTGAGACAGAATGGCTATATAAGGAATAGAACATATTGGACCAGGGCCCCTGTCACACCCTGACCATAGTTTACTTTGTATGTTTCTATGTTTTGGTTGGTCAGGGTGTGATCTGAGTGGGCATTCTATGTTACATGTCTAGTTTGTCCAGTTCTATGTTCGGCCTGATATGGTTCTCAATCAGAGGCAGGTGTTCGTCATTGTCTCTGATTGGGAACCATATTTAGGTAGCCTGGGTTTCACTGTGTGTTTGTGGGTGATTGTTCCTGTCTATGTGTTTTCACCAGATAGGCTGTTTAGGTTTTCGTTACGTTCTTTACGTTCTTTATTTTGTAGTGTTTGTATTGATTCGTGTTTTACGGTTGTTTATTAAAACATGGATCGCAATCGACACGCTGCATTTTGGTCCGACCCTCCTTCTCATATAGAAAACCGTTACAGAATCACCCACCACCAACGGACCAAGCAGCGTGTCAACAGGCAGCAACAGCAGCGAAAAGAGGAGATACATAGTAAGGATTTCTGGACATGGGAGGAAATCCTCGACGGGAGAGGACCCTGGGCTAAACCAGGGGAGTGTAGCCACACCAAGGTGCAGCAGGAGAAGGAACAGAGGCAGCAGCAGCAGGAGCAGCTGCAGTGGGAGAGGCTGCACCACCTGGAGAAATGGACATGGGAGGAGGAACTGGACGGTAAAGGACCCTGGGCTCAGCCTGGAGAATATCGCCGCCCCAAGGAAGAACTGGAGGCGGCGAAAGCTGAGAGGCGCAGATATGAGGAGGCAGCACGACGTAGCGGATGGAAGCCTGAGAGGCAGCCCCAAAAATTTCTTGGGGGGGGCTAACAGGGAGTATGGCTACGCCAGGTAGGAAACCTGGGCAGACTCCCTGTGCTTACCGGGGGGCTAGAGAGACCGGACAGGCACCGTGTTATGCAGTGGTGCGCACGGTGTCTCCAGTGCGGGTGCATAGCCCGGTGCGGTATATTCCAGCTCCGCGTGTCGGCCGGGCTAGATTGAGCGTCGAGCCTAATGCCATGAAGCCGGCTCTACGCAGCTGGTCCCCAGTGCGTCTCCTTGGGCCGGCTTACATGGCACCAGCCTTGCGCTCGGTGTCTCCGGTTCGCCTGCATAGCCCAGTGCGGGCTATTCCACCTCGCCGCACTGGCAGGGCGACCGTGAGCATTCAACCAGGTAAGGTTGGGCAGGCTCGGTGTTCAAGAGCTCCAGTGCGCCTGCACGGTCCGGTCTTTCCAGTACCACCTCCACACCCCAGCCCTCCGGTAGCAGCTCCCCGCACCAGGCTTCCTGTGCGTGTCCTCGGCCCAGTACCACCAGTGCCAGCACCACGCATCAGGCCTACAGTGCGCCTCGCCTGTCCAGCGCTGCCAGAGCCTTCCTCCTTTTCAGCGCTGTCGGAGTCTCCCGCCTGTTTAGCGCTGTTAGAGCCTTCCTTCTCTACAGCGCTGCCGGAGTCTCCCGCCTGTTCAGAACTGCCAGTTTGCAAGGAGCTGCCAGTTTGCAAGGAGCTGCCAGTTTGCAAGGAGCTGCCAGTTTGCAAGGAGCTGCCAGTTTGCAAGGAGCTGCCAGTCTGCAAGGAGCTGCCAGTCTGCATAGAGCTGCCAGTCTGCATAGAGCTGCCAGTCTGCATAGAGCTGCCAGTCTGCAAGGAGCTGCCAGTCTGCAGGGAGCTGCCAGTCTGCAAGGAGCCGCCAGAGCTGCCAGTCTGCAGGATGCCGCCAAAGCTGCCAGTTTGCAAGGAGCCGCCAGAGCTGCCAGTCTGCAAGGAGCCGCCAGAGCTGCCAGTCTGCATGGAGCCGCCAGAGCCGCCAGTCAGCATGGAGCAGCCAGGGCCGCCAGTCAGCATGGAGCAGCCAGGGCCGCCAGTCAGCATGGAGCAGCCAGGGCCGCCAGTCAGCATGGAGCAGCCAGGGCCGCCAGTCAGCATGGAGCAGCCAGAGCAGCCAGTCAGCATGGAGCAGCCAGTCAGCATGGAGCAGCCAGAGCTGCCAGTCAGCATGGAGCAGCCAGAGCTGCCAGTCAGCATGGAGCAGCCAGAGCTGTCAGTCAGCATGGAGCAGCCAGTCAGCATGGAGCAGCCAGAGCTGCCAGTCAGCATGGGGCAGCCAATCAGCATGGAGCAGCCAGAGCTGCCAGTCGACCAGACTCTTCCAGATCTGCCAGTCGACCAGACTCTTCCAGATCTGCCAGTCGACCAGACTCTTCCAGATCTGCCAGTCGACCAGACTCTTCCAGATCTGCCAGTCGACCAGACTCTTCCAGATCTGCCAGTCGACCAGACTCTTCCAGATCTGCCAGTCGACCAGACTCTTCCAGATCTGCCAGTCGACCAGACTCTTCCAGATTCTCCAGTCAGCCAGGATCTGCTAGATCCAACTACCTGCCTGGGCTTCCTCTCAGTGCTGAGCTTCCTCTCAGTGCTGAGCTTCCTCTCAGTGCTGAGCTTCCTCTCAGTCCCGAGCTACCTCTGTCCCGAGCTGCCCCTCTGTCCCGAGCGGTCATTAAGGAGGGTAACCTATCTAGGGACGCTAAGGAGGTGGACTAAAACTATTATGGAGTGGGGTCCACGTCCAGCGCCAGAGCCGCCACCGCGGACAGATGCCCACCCAGACCCTCCCTATAGGTTCAGGTTTTTGCGGCCGGAGTCCGCACCTTGGGGGGGGGGTACTGTCACACCCTGACCATAGTTTACTTTGTATGTTTCTATGTTTTGGTTGGTCAGGGTGTGATCTGAGTGGGCATTCTATGTTACATGTCTAGTTTGTCCAGTTCTATGTTCGGCCTGATATGGTTCTCAATCAGAGGCAGGTGTTCGTCATTGTCTCTGATTGGGAACCATATTTAGGTAGCCTGGGTTTCACTGTGTGTTTGTGGGTGATTGTTCCTGTCTATGTGTTTTCACCAGATAGGCTGTTTAGGTTTTCGTTACGTTCATTACGTTCTTTATTTTGTAGTGTTTGTATTAATTCGTGTTTTACGGTTGTTTATTAAAACATGGATCGCAATCGACACGCTGCATTTTGGTCCGACCCTCCTTCTCATATAGAAAACCGTTACAGCCCCGCTACCATTATAACCTATACAGCTGTCAGATGTGGGCGTTAATAACAAGCAAGAACTGAGATGGAACAATAATGGTGGAGAAAGGTCAAAATAGGCTATTTACATATAGAGGGAGGGGACTCTATACATTATGCAAAGACAGAACACTATAAAGGCAGGACTCTGTAATATGAGAATTTAGTATTTTCCATGGAGGGGCTCGGCTCTGTTACGTTTGTAATAAAGTCTAAATTGAATTCACAAGTTCCGGTATCTGTGCAACTATTTTGACTCAATGTTTTCCTACCCCCGATCTCCCCAAAATGTTGGCTGCCGTGTCTGATTCATCAAACTCTGAAACGTATGTTATGGTCAGCGCTTGCAAGATCAATAGTCAATGACGCTGTAGCATCCATCTTCAGAATTTGCTTCCTGGCGATACCCATCGCATGTTATCCCTTCAAAAGATAAAGCAACTTCTCTCAAAATGTGCACTGCACACTCGTGACATGATTGTAATTTTAAGTGCAGCCCATCCACCCAATTAATTAAAATATATATATATTTACACTACCATTCAAAAGTTTGGGGTCACTTAAAAATAACCATGTTTTTGAAAGAAAAACATTTTTTTTGTCCATTTAAAATAACATCAAATTGATCAGAAATACAGTGTAGACATTGTTAATGTTGTAAGTTACTATTGTAACTGGAAATGACTGATTTTTTAATGGAATATCTACATAGGTGTACAGAGGCCCATTATCAGCAACCATCACTCCTGTGTTCCAATTGCACGTTGTGTTAGATAATCCACGTTTATCATTTTAAAAGGCTAATTGATCATTAGAAAACCCTTTTGCAATTATATTAGCACAGCTGAAAACTGTTGTCCTGATTAAAGAAGCAATAAACTGGCCTTCTTTAGACTATTTGTGTATCTGGAGCATCAGCATTTGTGGGTTCGATTACAGGCTCAAAATGGCCAGAAACAAATCACTTTCTTCTGAAACTCGTCAGTCAGAAATTGAAGAAACAGAAGATCTCGTACAACGCAGAACAGTGCAAACGGTCTCTAACCAGAATAGAAAGAGGAGTGGGAGGCCCCGGTGCACAACTGAGCAAGAGGACAAGTACATTAGAGTGTCTAGTTTGAGAAACAGACGCCTCACAAGTCCTCAACTGGCAGCTTCATTAAATAGTACCCGCAAAACACCAGTCTCAACGTCAACAGTGAAGAGGCGACTCCGGGATGCTGGCCTTCTAGGCAAAGTCCCTCTGTCCAGTCCCTGTGTTCTTTTGCCCATCTTAATCTTTTCTTTGTATTGGCCAGTCTGAGATATGGCTCTTTCTTTGCAGCTCTGCCTAGAAGGCCTGCATCCCAGAGTCGCCTCTCCACTGTTGACGTTGAGACTGGTGTTTTGCGGGTACTATTTTATTTTGAATTGATTTAACATTTCAAATTACAATACAATACAAACATAAGACATCACGACATGTATATTTTTTTCTGAATTAAAATTAACATTAGCATTAAAAGTTAAAAATAAAAAAAAATCACAATGATTGACTTTCAAAAGTTAAGGTTCCTGAAAGAAAATCAATTTAAAAAAAGATTAAAAGCCACCCATCCACCCGAAATGAGAAGCAGCCACTGCTGTCGGATGTAGTCATTCTTCCGAAAATAGTGTTATGTTAAATTTACAATATGGCGTCCAGTCACAACACAAGCATGCTGGTAAGAAGCTTGCTAGCTAACAGTCACACCACAAATGAAAGGTTACCAGTGTCTTTGCGAGTACTTTCTGCTTGAGCTAGTTACTAGTAGCTAGCTTAAGATTTGTAAACAAAGCCAAAGCAAGGTGTAGGCGCACATGCGACGCGGTATACATTGAAATAAACGAGCATGATAAGACGCTACCATTGGTGTATAACATTTCCGGCTTTATGTGACGTTGCATAAAGCCGCAAGTAAATCCTTGGTAATGCATGCCTCCTGAACCCAATTGTTTAACACAGGGGAGGCGATCACACTTTATCAATTTAGCAGCTACAGTCATTTTCATACTTGAGTCACCCTACTTTGAACTGGTGTCATCTAAATATCATCCAATTTCATGAAAAACATGATTTTCACTGTTCTGGACCTTTAAGCGTGTATGTGTGTGTGCACGTGTGTACCTGCGTTTGCGTGTGCGGATGTGTGTGTGTGTGCCTGTTGTGTGTGTGTGTGTTTGTGTGTGCGTGCCTGCATTGGTGCCTCCCTCGGCAGAGGGGTTGGCTCCCACAATGTTAACAATATAGGTTAGGGATTTCCGAGGCTATTGGTGCGTGCATGCATGTCTGTGTGGGTGTGTGTGTGTGTGTGTGTGAGAGAGAGAGCTGTTTCGTATTCCATTGATGTATGACGCTATGACAGTATTGATGTCCATGCCCCCATTTGCCTGTCTAGTAAACATTATGTTATGAGGGTGATTGACCCTGGACAGTGCAGTGCACATGTCAGTGAGATGGAGAGCCTGTGAACTGACAGTATGTCTCAGAATATCTCCCAACAGAAATAGAGGGAGGCTGCATCCAAAAAGCCAACCTATTCCCTTTATAGTGCACTACTTTTGACCAGAGCCCGTAGTGCCCTGGTCAAAACTAGTGCACTACATTGTGAACAGGGTGCCAATTAGGATGTAGCCTGAGTGTGTCATGTGTCAACCAGGGTAATGTTGATTATGGTATTACTTTTCTTATTTATATTCTTCAGACAGAAAGGGTAGGACTCTACTCTACCCTCACAATCACAGAGAATGTCATGTACTGTCATGTTGTCTTGTCTCTGTCCTTTCCCTTCACCCTGTCTCCCTCTGCTGGTCGTTGTTAGGTTACCTTTTCTCCCCCGCTTTCTCCCAGCTGTTCCTTGTCTCCTCTAACTACCCATTCACCCCGTTTCCCACCTGTTCCCTTTTTCCCTCTGATTAGGTCCCTATATCTCTCTCTGTTTCTGCTCCTGTCCTTGTCGGATTCTTGTTTGTTTGTGTCATTCATGCCTGAACCAGACTGTCGTCATGTTTGCTGTAACCTTGTCCTGTCCTGTCGGAATCTGCCGGTCTATCTGAGCCTACCTATGTTTGGTTATTAAAGAAGCTCTGTTTAAGTTAGTTCGCTTTTGGGTCCTCATTCACTCACCGTAACAGAAGAATCCGACCAAGAATGGACCCAGCGACTTCGGATCCTCTCCACTCAGCCGTCGAGATCCAGGGAGCGATGCTAGGCAGACACAAGCAGGAATTGTCTGCTGCTCGACATGCCGTTGAGACCCTGGCCACCCAAGTCTCCAACCTCACAGAACAGGTTCACCATCTCCGCCTCGATCCACCGGCCACTTCCAGGGCTTTCGAATCTCCGGAGCCCAGAATCAATAACCCGCCGTGTTACTCTGGGGAGCCCACTGAATGCCGCTCGTTCCTCACCCAGTGTGATATTGTGTTTTCTCTCCAGCCCAACACTTACTCCAGGAGCACTGCTCGTGTCGCCTACGTCATATCTCTCCTTATTGGACGGGCTCGTGAGTGGGGCACGGCAATCTGGGAGGCAAGGGCTGAGTGTACTAACCAGTATCAAGACTTTAAGGAGGAGATGATACGGGTTTTTGATCGATCTGTTTTTGGGGAGGAGGCTTCCAGGGCCCTGTCTTCCCTATGTCAAGGCAATCGATCCATAACAGACTACTCTATTGAGTTTCGCACTCTTGCTGTCTCCAGTGGCTGGAACGAGCCGGCCTTGCTCGCTCGTCTTCTGGAGGGTTTCCGCGCAGAGGTAAAGGATGAGATTCTCTCCCGGGAGGTTCCTTCCAGCGTGGATTCCTTGATTGAACTCGCTATTCGCATTGAGCGACGGGTTGATCTTCGTCACCGAGCTCGTGGAAAGGAGCTCGCGCTCTCCGTCGCCTCCCTCTCCGCATCACTACCATCTTCCTCTGCCGGCTCGGGTGCTGAGCCCATGCAGCTGGGAGGTATCCGCATCTCGACTGAGGAGAGGGAACGGAGAATCACCAACCGCCTCTGTCTCTATTGCGGTTCCGCTGGTCATTTTGTCACTTCATGTCCAGTAAAAGGCCAGAGCTCGTCAGTAAGCGGAGGGCTACTGGTGAGCGCTACTACTCCTGTCTCTCCTTCAAGATCCTGCACTACCTTGTCGGTCCATCTACGCTGGACCGGTTCGTCAGCTTCCTGCAGTGCCTTAATAGACTCTGGGGCGGAGGGCTGTTTTATGGACGAGACCTGGGCTCGGGAACATGACATTCCTCTCAGACAGTTAAAGGAGCCCACGGCCTTGTTCGCCCTGGATGGTAGTCCTCTCCCCAGGATTCAGCGTGAGACGCTACCTTTAACCCTCACTGTTTCTGGTAATCATAGTGAAACCATTTCTTTTTTAATTTTTCGTTCACCTTTTACACCTGTTGTTTTGGGCCATCCCTGGCTAGTTTGTCATAATCCTTCCATTAATTGGTCTAGTAATTCTATCCTCTCCTGGAACGTCTCTTGTCATGTGAAATGTTTAATGTCTGCTATCCCTCCTGTTTCCTCTGTCTCTTCTTCACAGGAGGAGCCTGGTGATTTGACAGGGGTGCCGGAGGAATATCACGATCTGCGCACGGTGTTCAGTCGGTCCAGGGCCACCTCTCTTCCTCCACACCGGTCGTATGATTGTAGTATTGATCTCCTTCCGGGAACCACCCCCCCCCGGGGTAGACTATACTCTCTGTCGGCTCCCGAACGTAAGGCTCTCGAAGATTATTTGTCTGTAGCTCTTGACGCCGGTACCATAGTCCCCTCCTCCTCTCCCGCCGGAGCGGGGTTTTTTTTTGTCAAGAAGAAGGACGGGTCTCTGCGCCCCTGCATAGATTATCGAGGGCTGAATGACATAACAGTGAAGAATCGTTATCCGCTTCCTCTTATGTCTTCAGCCTTCGAGATCCTGCAGGGAGCCAGGTTTTTCACTAAGTTGGACCTTCGTAACGCTTACCATCTCGTGCGCATCAGGGAGGGGGACGAGTGGAAGACGGCGTTTAACACTCCGTTAGGGCACTTTGAATACCGGGTTCTTCCTTTCGGCCTCGCTAACGCTCCAGCTGTCTTTCAGGCATTAGTCAATGATGTCCTGAGAGACATGCTGAACATCTTTGTTTTCGTTTACCTTGACGATATCCTGATTTTTTCACCGTCACTCCAGATTCATGTTCAGCACGTTCGACGTGTCCTCCAGCGCCTTTTAGAGAATTGTCTTTTTGTGAAGGCTGAGAAGTGCACTTTTCATGCCTCCTCCGTCACATTTCTCGGTTCTGTTATTTCCGCTGAAGGCATTAAGATGGATCCCGCTAAGGTCCAAGCTGTCATTGATTGGCCCGTCCCTAAGTCACGCGTCGAGCTGCAGCGCTTTCTCGGCTTCGCGAACTTCTATCGTCGTTTCATCCGTAATTTCGGTCAGGTGGCAGCTCCTCTCACAGCCCTTACTTCTGTCAAGACGTGCTTTAAGTGGTCCGTTTCCGCCCAGGGAGCTTTTGATCTCCTCAAGAATCGTTTTACATCCGCTCCTATCCTTGTTACACCTGACGTCTCTAGACAGTTCGTTGTCGAGGTTGACGCGTCAGAGGTGGGAGTGGGAGCCATCCTTTCTCAGCGCTCCCTCTCTGACGACAAGGTCCACCCATGCGCGTATTTTTCTCATCGCCTGTCGCCGTCGGAACGTAACTATGATGTGGGTAACCGCGAACTGCTCGCCATCCGGTTAGCCCTAGGCGAATGGCGACAGTGGTTGGAGGGGGCGACCGTTCCTTTTGTCGTTTGGACTGACCATAGGAACCTTGAGTACATCCGTTCTGCCAAACGACTTAATGCGCGTCAGGCGCGTTGGGCGCTGTTTTTCGCTCGTTTCGAGTTCGTGATTTCTTATCGTCCGGGCTCTAAGAACACCAAGCCTGATGCTTTGTCTCGTCTCTTCAGTTCTTCAGTAGCCTCCACTGACCCCGAGGGGATTCTCCCTGAGGGGCGTGTTGTCGGGTTGACTGTCTGGGGAATTGAGAGGCAGGTAAAGCAAGCACTCACTCAAACTCCGTCGCCGCGCGCTTGTCCTAGGAACCTTCTTTTCGTTCCCGTTCCTACTCGTCTGGCCGTTCTTCAGTGGGCTCACTCTGCCAAGTTAGCCGGCCACCCTGGCGTTCGGGGTACGCTTGCTTCCATTCGCCAGCGTTTCTGGTGGCCCACCCGGGAGCATGACACGCGTCGTTTCGTGGCTGCTTGTTCGGTCTGCGCGCAGACTAAGTCCGGTAACTCTCCTCCTGCCGGCCGTCTCAGGCCGCTTCCTATTCCCTCTCGACCGTGGTCTCACATCGCCTTAGATTTTGTCACCGGACTGCCTTCGTCAGCGGGGAAGACTGTTATTCTTACGGTTGTCGATAGGTTCTCTAAGGCGGCTCATTTCATTCCCCTTGCTAAGCTTCCTTCTGCTAAAGAGACGGCACAAATCATCATCGAGAATGTTTTCAGAATTCATGGCCTTCCGTCAGACGTCGTTTCGGACAGAGGTCCGCAATTCACGTCTCAATTTTGGAGGGAGTTTTGCCGTTTGATTGGGGCTTCCGTCAGTCTCTCTTCCGGCTTTCACCCCCAGTCTAACGGTCAAGCAGAACGGGCCAATCAGACTATTGGTCGCATCTTACGCAGTCTTTCTTTTCGCAACCCTGCGTCTTGGTCAGAACAGCTCCCCTGGGCAGAATACGCCCACAACTCGCTTCCTTCGTCTGCGACCGGGCTATCTCCTTTTCAGAGTAGCCTCGGGTACCAGCCTCCGTTGTTCTCATCTCAGTTCGCCGAGTCCAGCGTCCCCTCCGCTCAGGCTTTTGTCCAACGTTGCGAGCGCACCTGGAAGAGGGTCAGGTCTGCACTTTGCCGTTATAGGGCGCAGACTGTGAGAGCTGCTAATAAGCGTAGAACTAAGAGCCCTAGATATTGTCGCGGTCAGAGAGTTTGGCTCTCCACTCAGAACCTTCCCCTTAAGACGGCTTCTCGCAAGTTGACCCCGCGGTTCATTGGTCCATTCCGTATCTCTCAGGTCATTAATCCTGTCGCAGTGCGACTTCTTCTTCCGCGATATCTTCGTCGCGTCCACCCGGTCTTCCATGTCTCCTGTGTTAAGCCCGTTCTTCGCGCCCCCGCTCGTCTTCCCCCCCCCCCCCCCATCCTTGTCGAGGGCGCACCTATCTACAGGGTCCGTAAAATCTTGGACATGCGTCCTCGGGGCCGTGGTCATCAGTACCTAGTTGACTGGGAGGGGTACGGTCCTGAGGAGAGGAGTTGGGTTCCCTCTCGGGACGTGCTGGACCGTGCGCTGATTGATGATTTCCTCCGTTGCCGCCAGGTTTCCTCCTCGAGTGCGCCAGGAGGCGCTCGGTGAGTGGGGGGGTACTGTCATGTACTGTCATGTTGTCTTGTCTCTGTCCTTTCCCTTCACCCTGTCTCCCTCTGCTGGTCGTTGTTAGGTTACCTTTTCTCCCCCGCTTTCTCCCAGCTGTTCCTTGTCTCCTCTAACTACCCATTCACCCCGTTTCCCACCTGTTCCCTTTTTCCCTCTGATTAGGTCCCTATATCTCTCTCTGTTTCTGCTCCTGTCCTTGTCGGATTCTTGTTTGTTTGTGTCATTCATGCCTGAACCAGACTGTCGTCATGTTTGCTGTAACCTTGTCCTGTCCTGTCGGAATCTGCCGGTCTATCTGAGCCTACCTATGTTTGGTTATTAAAGAAGCTCTGTTTAAGTTAGTTCGCTTTTGGGTCCTCATTCACTCACCGTAACAGAGAAAGGGTAGGACTCTACTCTACCCTCAGTCACAGAAACAGGATAGGAATCTACTCTACCCTCACAGTCACAGAGAAAGGGAAGGACTCTACTCTACCCTCAGTCACAGAAACAGGATAGGAATCTACTCTACCCTCACAGTCACAGAGAAAGGGTAGGACTCTACTCTACCCTCAGTCACAGAAACAGGATAGGAATCTACTCTACCCTCACAGTCACAGAGAAAGGGAAGGACTCTACCCTCACAGTCACAGAGAAAGGGTAGAGCTCTACTCAACTCTCACAGTCACAGAGAAAGGGTAGAGCTCTACTCAACTCTCTCAGTCACAGAGAAAGGGTAGAGCTCTACTCAACTCTCTCAGTTACAGAGAAAGGTTAGGACTCAACTCTCACAGTCACAGAGAAAGGGTAGGACTCTACACTCACAGTCAGAGCTCTACTCAACTCTCTCAGTCACAGAGCAATGGTAGGACGGTATCCATATTTTCATACCTTCATACCGTCCCTGTACCATACTGGGGGATACGGTATTAGCGGCAGTGCACACATAGGGCGCCATTTCTTTTAACAACAACAAAAAACTGAATGACTTGACGCACAAAACCAATGAAGGCAGCAGGGATCTTTATTGATTGTCTCTACAATAGTGGGTGATTGTATTTTCTAGTGTATTCGTGTCCTCTACCCGTTTTCCAACTCAATGTGCCTGTTTTATAGACTCCAGTATTCCTGTCTGACAACCGTCTCTCATCTCCACTCCCCTTAGTAAAGGTTAAAGAACAGGATGGGATGGACCTCTCTATATTACACCCAGGACTGTGCACACAGGAGCGCTTTTATGGTTCTACCACAATTGACATAACCTTATTAAAAGCACACAGTTCAACCTTGATGAATCTCATTTGACTAGTACTTACATTTACGATACAGCCAGGCAGCTGTGCTGCATATCGTTTCGCACTTCACTGCTGATATCTAATGGCGTACAGTATGCTTCAGTATTTTGGAAAGGTTTCAACAACAAATCATTACTCCAGTCATATCATTTGAATTGTAGTAGTTTCAAATCAGCTCTGTAGCTTCTCTTTAACTAAGTAGAAATACAGTTTAGAACAAATTCTTATTTACAATGACAGCCTACCCCAGACGACGCTGGGCCAATTGTGCAGCGCCCTATGGGACTCCCAATCACAGCCGGATGTGATGCAGCCTGGATTTGAACCAGGTACTGCAGTGACGCCTCTTGCACTGAGATGCAGTGTCTTAGAACCACTGCGCCACTATATAGGTTGTTGTACTGACCATAGTATCTCTCATTTGGGTGGATCGACTCGTGCTGCATTACAAACCTATGATGAACCAAAGACGTTGCACACTACTGGCCATTAGTTACATCATCATGGCTGTGACAAAGCAGTGCTGCACGTTATTGTCAGTTTGATGGCTTGGTTCATTTAAATGTCTCTCCACTTTGACACCTTGAGTGTGGTGACAGTAAGGTTACATCGTGTTCTGTATAATAAGGTCACATTGTGTATAGTGTTTGGTTTCGTTATACTATACAATAACCAAACCTTTGGTGGACCTCCGGAGAACCCTATCAAAAGGGTTTCCAAGGCAACCCCAGAACCTGCACCAATTAGAACTCACAAAGGCTCTCCCCAACACTAAACTGCCTGGAGATCAGAGAGGAGAGAAGATAAACCGAAAGAACACAGCATTAAACAAACGGACTGACTGTGTGTGTGTGAGACGCGTGTTTGGGGAGTAGATTTGATTAAACATGTCCCGAAGGCTTTGCTCCGCTCACTGTGTGACACGTGCACACACACACACACACACACACACACACACACACACACACACACACACACACACACACACACACACACACACACACACACACACACACACACACACACACACTACCTTATCAGGGGTCATGCTCTGTTATTACCAGAAAGCTCTTACAACGCCACAGGGAAAACCAATAGCAAATCGTTTAGAGTGGCTGATTTGTGTGAACTCTGTTTAGAGTATTGATGGGACACTGCTGTGGCTGGTCTGCTCTTTGGGCATACATATACTGAGGCAGGCAGCTTTGTTGAAATAGCTGATTTATGGGTCCCCTGTTTGTGTGTGTGCCAAACGTGCCTGGGTGCATGTGCCTGCGTATGTATCTGTATGTGTCTGTGTGTGTGTGTGTGTGTGTGTTTCTGTGTGTGTGTGTGTGTGTGTGTCTCTGTATGTATCTGTTTCTGTGTGTGTGTGTGTCTCTGTATGTATCTGTTTCTGTGTGTGTGTGTGTCTGTGTATGTACCTGTTTCTGTATGTGTATGTGTGTGTGTCTGTGTATGTATCTGTTTCTGTATGTGTGTGTGTCTGTGTATGTATCTGTTTCTGTGTGTGTGTGTGTGTGTGTGTCTGTGTATGTATCTGTTTCTGTGTGTGTCTGTGTATGTATCTGTTTCTGTATGTGTGTGTGTGTGTCTGTGTATGTGCATGTGGAAGGGTGTGGATATAAGAGTGTGTGTATTTTTTTGGTGTCGCTGATTTCAATGCTGTATCCCCCCCCCCCCCCCCCCCCCCCCCCAACCTCATTGTGCAGTCTCATTTGGCTGTGAGGCATGTGCGTGGAGTGTGCGTGCGTGCCTGGGGGGGTGTGATTTTCTGTGCACTGACCTGTGACTAAGGTGAAGGTACTGAAGACCTCAACCAGTGTCACAGTATTGGCTTTAACCCTTCCTTTCTTTTCTCCTCTCCTCTAGGTCATCACCCAACCAGGAAAGAGCTTAGGCGTATCCCTCACCATGGCAACAACATCATCCCACGCATCCTGCATTCTGACACACACTCTCCTCTTGTGTGTCTCTCTCTCTCTCTCTCGCTCTCTTTCTCCCTCACTCTCGCTTTTCTCTCTCTCTCTCTCTCCCTCCCTCTCTCTCTCTCTCTCTCTCTCTCTCTCTCTCTCTCTCACACTCACACTCGCTCTCTCTCTCTCGCTCTCTCCTTCTCTCTCACACTCTCTCGCTCTCTCCTTCTCTCTCTCGCTCTCTCACACACTCTCTCTCTCTCTCACTCACGCATCTCAGTCAATCTCCCCTGTCCTCTCATGCTCTGCCATTCCATCCGCTAATGTTGGACCAGCCACTCGCTAAGACATGTTCTCTACAGCATGCAAGGGATCCGTGGGCGAGTCAAGGTAAGCTTTCACATGAACCTTGAGGAAGACAGTACTATAGAAGTCGTGTCATATACACTATATTCCTGTTTGGTTCTCTCTGGCTGCTGTGACAAGAAGACAGTGGGTGGTGGCATGAGTGCGTATGAGAGACCGTGTTAAACTGTTGCTGTGTGCTCGTCAGTGTGAGAGCACCGCCAGCTGCAGACTGGCTGCTGTGAAAGAGAGATGGAAAGAGAGAGAGAGAGACAGAGTGAGAGAAAGAGAGAACGTGGGAACGCTTAGCTGCCAGTCATATCAAAGGCGCTGGCTGTGCAGAAGTGTTTACTTCTGAGTGCGCGTGTGCACGTGTGCGTGTGTGTGAAGGCATTTTGCGGATGCTAACATTATGCAGATGTGTGTGTGCGTGTGTGTGTGTGTGTTCATCTGTGTGTATGATTGTGCGTGTGATTCCATGCACACGCTTGTGTGTGTGTCTTAATGAGCACACTCCCTCAGAAGCTTCCATTGACACAGAGGGAATAAAGTGTTCTTAGCTTTTGAAAGCCAGCCCATTTAAAAAAATAAATGAATTTACACAGATTCATCCCTGGAAATGGAAATGAACAGCATTAGCCACGTTCTGGTACATCAAGTGCAGATTGAGCTTCCTCTGTCTAATATATACACCCAGTCATTCATCTAAAGAGAGAATGTGTGTGAGTGTGTCACGCGCATGTGTGTCACTGTGCGTGTGTGTGTGTCACTGTGCGTGTGTGTGTGTGTCACAGTGCGTGCGCGTGTGTCACTGTGCGTGTGTGTGTGTGTGTGTGTCACAGTGCGTGCACTTGTGTCACTGTGTGTGTGTGTGTGTCGCTGTGCGTGTGTGTGTGTGTCACTGTGTGTGCACTTGTGTCACTGTGTGTGTGTGTGTCACTGTGCGTGTCTGTGTGTGTGTGTGTGTGATACTGTAGATGCAAATCTCCCATTGTAATGTTCTGCAACGTAATGGTTTCTTTATCGCCATCCTCTTGGTGACAGCTGGAAATAGACCTATAATGGGATCTTCTCAGGTGTACTGCTGCCTCTCAGATCTCTGCCAGCCAGCCTCCAGCTATGGGAGGTGATACGTAGATCAGTGGAGGCTGATGGAAGGAGCTATAGGAGGACAGGCTCATTGTAATGGCTGTAATGGAATATATGAAAAGGAGTCTAACGTGTTATCCATATGTTTTTGATGTGTTTGATATCGTTCCATTTATTCCATTCCAGCCATTACAATGAGCTTGTCCTCCGATCGCTCATCCCACCAGCCTCCACTGGCATAGATAAGGAATACGCTCCACAGATTCATTTAGATGTTTGGTAAAGTGTTGGCTGTTTCTAAGCAGGCATCGTGTTTCTATAAATTACAGCAGATGAGACTTTGATACTTGATGTAAGCCTGTACAGCCTAGCCTGATCCCAGGTCTGTTTGTGCTGCCTTGCCAACTCCTATGGTCTTTCAGTTGACAAGGTAGCACAAACAGATCTGGGACAAGGCTATATATAAAGCCCCTCTCCCCCTTTTTTAATTTGTACAGTGCATTTAGAAAGTATTCAGACCCCTTTACCTTTTCCACATTTTGTTATGTTTCAGCCTTATTCAGAAATTGATAACATAAAAAAAATGTCTCATCAATCTACACACAATACTCCATAATGACAAAGCATTTTTTTAAAATCACATTTACATAAGTGTTCAGACCTTTTACTCAGTACTTTGTTGAAGCACCTTTGGCAGAGATTACAGCCTCGAGTCTTCTTGGGTGACGGTACAAGCTTGGCACACCTGTATTTGGGGAGTTTCTCCCTTTCTTCTCTGCAGACCCTCTCAAGCACTCAGGTTGGATGGGGAGCGTTGCTGCACAGCTATTTTCAGGCCTCTCCAGAGATGCTCTATCAGGTTCAAGTCCCGGCTCTGGCTGGGCCACTCAAGGACATACAAAGACTTGTCCCGAAGCCACTCCTGCATTATCTTGGCTGTATGCTTAGCGCTGTTGTCCTGTTGGAAGGTGAACCTTGGCCCCGGTCTGAGGTCCTTAGCGCTCTGGAGCAGGTTTTCATCAAGGATCTCTATGTACTTTACTCCGTTCATCTTTCCGTCAATCCTAGTCTTCCAGTCCCTGCCACTGAAAAACATCCCCACATCATGATGCTGCCACCACCATGCTTCACCGTAGGGATGGTGCCAGGTTTCTTACAGATGTGACGCTTGGCATTCAGGCCAAAGAGTTCAATCTTGGGTTCATTAGACTTGAGAATCTTGTTTCTCATGTTCTGAGGGTCCTTTAGTTGCCTTTTGGCAAACTCCAAGTGGGCTGTCATGGGCTTTTACTGAGGAGTGGCTTCCGTCTGGCCTCTCTACCATGAAGGCCTGATTGGTGGAGTGCTGAGAGATGGTTGTCATTCTGGAAGGTTCTCCCATCTCCACAGAGGAACTCTGGAGCTCTGTCAGAGTAACAATCAGGTTCTTGGTCACCTCCCTGACATGGCCCTTCTCCCCAGATTACATAGTTTGGCTGGGCGGCCAGCTCTAGGAAGAGCCTTAGTCCTTCCAAACTTCTATAATTTAAGAATGATGGAGGCCACTGTGTTCTTGGGGACCTTCCATTTTGCAGACATTTTTTGGTACCCTTCCCCAGATCTGTGCCTCGACACAATCCTGTCTCGGAGCTCTACGGACAATTCCTTGGACCTTATGGCTTGGTTTTTGCTCTGACATGCACTGTCAACTGTGGGACCTTATATAGACAGGTGTGTGCCTTTCCAAATCATGGCCAATCAATTGAATTTACCACAGGTGGACTCCAAGTTGTAAAAACATCTCAAGGATGATCAATGGAAACAGGATGCACCTGAGCTCAATTTCGATTGTCATAACGAAGTTTTGTTTTTATATACATATGCAAACATTTCTAAAAACCTGTTTTCGCTTTGTCGTTATGGGTTATTGTGTGTAGATTTTTTATGGAATCATTTTTAGAATAAGGCTGTAACATAATGAAATATGGAAAAAGTGCAGAGGTCTGAATACTTTCCCAATCCACTGTACCTGGATGTCTAAAGGTCAATTTGGAGTGCACCCAATCCACTGTACCTGGATGTCTAAAGGTCAATTTGGAGTGCACCCAATCCACTGCACCTGGATGTCTAAAGGTCAATTTGGAGTGCACCCAATCCACTGTACCTGGATGTCTAAAGGTCAATTTGGAGTGCACCCAATCCACTGTACCTGGATGTCTAAAGGTCAATTTGGAGTGCACCCAATCCACTGTACCTGGATGTCTAAAGGTCAATTTGGAGTGCACCCAATCCACCGCACCTGGATGTCTAAAGGTCAATTTGGAGTGCACCCAATCCACTGTACCTGGATGTCTAAAGGTCAATTTGGAGTGCACCCAATCCACCGTACCTGGATGTCTAAAGGTCAATTTGGAGTGCACCCAATCCACTGCACCTGGATGTCTAAAGGTCAATTTGGAGTGCACCCAATCCACTGTACCTGGATGTCTAAAGGTCAATTTGGAGTGCACCCAATCCACTGTACCTGGATGTCTAAAGGTCAATTTGGAGTGCACTCAATCCACTGCACCTGGATGTCTAAAGGTCAATTTGGAGTGCACCCAATCCACTGTACCTAGATGTCTAAAGGTCAATTTGGAGTGCACCCAATCCACTGTACCTGGATGTCTAAAGGTCAATTTGGAGTGCACCCAATCCACTGCACCTGGATGTCTAAAGGTCAATTTGGAGTGCACCCAATCCACTGTACCTGGATGTCTAAAGGTCAATTTGGAGTGCACCCAATCCACTGTACCTGGATGTCTAAAGGTCAATTTGGAGTGCACCCAATCCACTGTACCTGGATGTCTAAAGGTCAATTTGGAGTGCACCCAATCCACTGTACCTGGATGTCTAAAGGTAAATTTGGTGTGCACCCAATCCACTGTACCTGGATGTCTAAAGGTAAATTTGGAGTGCACCCAATCCACTGTACCTGGATGTCTAAAGGTACATTTGGAGTGCACCCAATCCACTGTACCTGGATGTCTAAAGGTCAATTTGGAGTGCACCCAATCCACTGCACCTGGATGTCTAAAGGTAAATTTGGAGTGCACCCAATCCACTGTACCTGGATGTCTAAAGGTCAATTTGGAGTGCACCCAATCCACTGCACCTGGATGTCTAAAGGTCAATTTGGAGTGCACCCAATCCACTGTACCTGGATGTCTAAAGGTCAATTTGGAGTGCACCCAATCCACTGCACCTGGATGTCTAAAGGTCAATTTGGAGTGCACCCAATCCACTGCACCTGGATGTCTAAAGGTCAATTTGGAGTGCACCCAATCCACTGCACCTGGATGTCTAAAGGTCAATTTGGAGTGCACCCAATCCACTGTACCTGGATGTCTAAAGGTCAATTTGGAGTGCACCCAATCCACTGCACCTGGATGTCTAAAGGTCAATTTGGAGTGCACCCAATCCACTGCACCTGGATGTCTAAAGGTCAATTTGGAGTGCACCCAATCCACTGTACCTGGATGTCTAAAGGTAAATTTGGAGTGCACCCAATCCACTGCACCTGGATGTCTAAAGGTCAATTTGGAGTGCACCCAATCCACTGTACCTGGATGTCTAAAGGTCAATTTGGAGTGCACCCAATCCACTGCACCTGGATGTCCAAAGGTCAATTTGGAGTGCACCCAATCCACTGCACCTGGATGTCTAAAGGTCAATTTGGAGTGCACCCAATCCACTGCACCTGGATGTCTAAAGGTCAATTTGGAGTGCACCCAATCCACTGCACCTGGATGTCTAAAGGTCAATTTGGAGTGCACCCAATCCACTGTACCTGGATGTCTAAAGGTCAATTTGGAGTGCACCCAATCCACTGTACCTGGATGTCTAAAGGTCAATTTGGAGTGCACCCAATCCACTGTACCTGGATGTCTAAAGGTCAATTTGGAGTGCACTCAATCCACTGTACCTGGATGTCTGAAGGTCAATTTGGAGTGCACCCAATCCACTGCACCTGGATGTCTAAAGGTCAATTTGGAGTGCACTCAATCCACTGTACCTGGATGTCTAAAGGTCAATTTGGAGTGCACCCAATCCACTGTACCTGGATGTCTAAAGGTCAATTTGGAGTGCACCCAATCCACTGCACCTGGATGTCTAAAGGTCAATTTGGAGTGCACCCAATCCACTGCACCTGGATGTCTAAAGGTCAATTTGGAGTGCACCCAATCCACTGTACCTGGATGTCTAAAGGTCAATTTGGAGTGCACCCAATCCACTGCACCTGGATGTCTAAAGGTCAATTTGGAGTGCACCCAATCCACCACCTGGATGTCTAAAGGTCAATTTGGAGTGCACCCAATCCACTGCACCTGGATGTCTAAAGGTCAATTTGGAGTGCACCCAATCCACTGTACCTGGATGTCTAAAGGTCAATTTGGAGTGCACCCAATCCACTGTACCTGGATGTCTAAAGGTCAATTTGGAGTGCACCCAATCCACTGCACCTGGATGTCTAAAGGTCAATTTGGAGTGCACCCAATCCACTGCACCTGGATGTCTAAAGGTCAATTTGGAGTGCACCCAATCCACTGTACCTGGATGTCTAAAGGTCAATTTGGAGTGCACCCAATCCACTGCACCTGGATGTCTAAAGGTCAATTTGGAGTGCACCCAATCCACTGCACCTGGATGTCTAAAGGTCAATTTGGAGTGCACCCAATCCACTGCACCTGGATGTCTAAAGGTCAATTTGGAGTGCACCCAATCCACTGCACCTGGATGTCTAAAGGTCAATTTGGAGTGCACCCAATCCACTGTACCTGGATGTCTAAAGGTCAATTTGGAGTGCACCCAATCCACTGCACCTGGATGTCTAAAGGTCAATTTGGAGTGCACCCAATCCACTGCACCTGGATGTCTAAAGGTCAATTTGGAGTGCACCCAATCCACTGCACCTGGATGTCTAAAGGTCAATTTGGAGTGCACCCAATCCACTGCACCTGGATGTCTAAAGGTCAATTTGGAGTGCACCCAATCCACTGCACCTGGATGTCTAAAGGTCAATTTGGAGTGCACTTGTTCTCTTCTACGTGTGATCCTCTTCTTTTCATTCATTCCATCTGTCATCCTCATCTCTTTCTCCCTCTCATCATTCTCTCTCTCCCTCTCTCTCACGTCCTCTCTCTCTCTAACCTCTCTTCATCCGCTAGCTCCATTTTCCACCTCACCGCCCTGCTTGTCATTCCCTCCCCTATTTGATTGGCCTCCATTCAATCTCAGGATCTTTCATTTCCTTTTTCCCTCATTCAATTCTCTCTCTGACTGTCTCTCTGTCTCTCTGTCTCTCTTTCGCTGTATCTCTCTCCTTTCACCTCTCCCTGTCCTTTATCTTAGTTTCACCCTGAATGGCTCTTTCTTCTCTTCTCCCTCCTTCACATTCCACCCCCCCCCCCCCCCCCTCTCTCTCTCTCGCTCTCTCACTTTCACTCCTGGGGGATAAGCGCAAACTTTGATAAGCTGTCAGATGAGTCAGAGGGCAGTTGTCTCTCCAAATCTCAAGTTCATCGTTCACATAATATGTGGCTATCCAGCACATAGTGTGTGTGTGCTGTGTGTGTGTGTGTGTGTTTGGAGCGGCAGGGTGGGCACTGCGTTCCCACCCATCTTGCTATAATGACGAAAAACAGCAAAACTGCTTATTGAATGGTTTAAAGGTACTTTTTCTCTCCTCTCATCAGTGCGTTCTGTCTGGAAGAATGAATGCCAGATGAGCATGGCAAAAGGCTCAGTAGAAAGTGACATGGTGGTGGTGTGTGGTTGGTACAGAGGCAGTTTGTGTGGGCGTATGGTTGGGCCTTATGAAAGATCAGTGGAGAAAATCGCTGGGCTCTATGCGCATACGGGTAACGAGAGGATCAACACGGGTAACGGGAGGATCAACACGGGTAACGAGAGGATCAACACGGGTAACGAGAGGATCAACAGGGGTAACGAGAGGATCGACACGGGTAACGAGAGGATCGACACGGGTAACGAGAGGATCAACACGGGTAACGAGAGGATCAACACGGGTAACGAGAGGATCAACACGGGTAACGAGAGGATCAACACGGGTATTGAGAGGATCAACACGGGTAACGAGAGGTTCGACACGGGTAACGAGAGGATCAACACGGGTAACGAGAGGATCAACACGGGTAACGAGAGGTTCAACAGGGGTAACGAGAGGTTCAACACGGGTAACGAGAGGATCAACACGGGTAACGAGAGGATCAACACGGGTAACGAGAGGATCAACACGGGTAACGAGAGGATCAACACATGAAAGGAGGGAAAAGGGGAGAGGAAAGAGTAAGGGTGAAATGGGAAGTAAGGTCGGCGTGAGGGAGAAAGGAGGAAAGTTGTCAGACAACATTCTTAGGAAAAATAGGTGCTACCTTGAACCAAAAAGGTTCTACCAAAAAGGCTCCATGTAACACCATATACCCTCCACAAAGAACTCTTTGCGAACCCTTTTTTGTAAGGGTTCAGTATTGGGTTGAAGGGCGATTTAAGATAAAGAGATGTAGATTAGGGTGAAATAAAGGAAAAAGAGTGATGAGAATGAAAGGGTGAGGATGAGGTGGTGAAAAGGGGGATGAGGTGGCAGGAAAGAGGGGTGGAATGGGGGTCCAGTATGGGGGATCCAGTATTGAGGGTCCAGTATGGGGGTGGGGTTCCAGTATTGGGGGAGGGAGTGTGTGTGTGTGAGAGAGGAGTGTGTGAAAGAGGAGTGTGTGTGTGTGAGAGAGAGAAACAAGAGAGAGAGAGAGAGAGAGAGAAAAGGCAAGGCCATCAATCCACCAGACATCAACACAACACCCTATTCAGCACTGCAAAACCGCAGTCCATTTAGCTCCAAGCTTATTGGCATAACCATACATACTGCCTCCAGTATATATTCAGGTGCAACGTCATTGTGAACATGTTAAAGCTGGTTTAATTAACGTCCAACTGCGTATTTAAGGGCTTGGCACATATGTGTCAATGAGGGTTTCACTGCTCACTCATGTAACATATTGTATCCGCCTGATTTTAAAGTCTAATCTCCGGCACTCCTCCGTCTGTCCCCCTCTCCCTCTCTTCCTCCCTTCACCCACTTCCTTTCTACTTTAGGAGGCACTTTGAGTGCATTGCAACAGTGCCGCCTGGCCCTTGCCAAATTCTCTTTTTCTTTCTCTCTCTCTCTATCTATTGGTTTTCTCTCTGTTTCTCTCTCTCCCTCAGACCCCCCCCCCCCCCCTGCTCTGTATTGCTTGTCCCCCCATGACTCTTAAATCTCTAGTGGCAGGAGGTGGGGTAAAACTCTGGTTGAGAGACTGATAGAAAGAGCCTGCTTACCTAAGCTAGACAAAAAGACACCATGACAAGAGACAGTCTGAAACATCGGTACTGAGCATTGTCACTGTCACTCACTCCTACAGAGCAGGCAGGCATCAGGCTGAGTGTCTGATGGCGTTGACATTGGAACAAAGGTTTATTGATGGCTGTCTCCGTTGGGTGTCAGGGAATTCTGACGCTGGCTATTTGGCATTGTGAAGCTCATTTGTGATGTTGTTTCTGGTCAGGTCATGTGCTCAGGGAAAACTCCTGGCCCAAATAATGAGACACAGGAATGGAGTGGAAAAGCACTCTCATATTGCCTTGAACAATGTATCCCGTCTTGCGCGTGCTGCCATGTGCAAAGAAATACAATTCTATTTGACCACGTGTCACGTCTTTACATCCTTTAGTAATGTGTGAGGACACACACCACTGGGGAGATATTAGAAGCTGTGTTAATCCATTACTGCATCTAATTGACTCAGGACTTCAACGTACTTCTGGCAGTTTGTACCCTCTGTGGGATGATTACGTGAACGTGGTGTAAACGCACTCGCTTTATACGGTGTGTGTTCCCGTAAAGTACCCGCCGGGTAAAGAACACGGGTGCAGAAGGCGAGTTTTAATCCTGACCAGATACAAACGAAACAAACATGAGCCGCGTACTGAACTCTACAAACCAACAGCACCCAAGGACTCGTGACAACAGACGGCTAAATAAAGGGGAAGTAATCAGGGACGTGATGAAGTCCAGGTGTGCCTAATGAAGGGTTGCCAGGACTGCTGGTTTGTATAGAGGGGGAGGGGCTTAGACGGGACAGTTCCAAATGGCACCCTGTTCTCTTCATAGTCCACTAATTCTGACCAGCACAATAAGGGAATAGGATGGCAGTTAGGACAAAAGGAATTGAATGACAGTGGCTGAGTCCCGTTCTTTCACGTCAAATAAGTTATTTTTTTGGGACGAAAGCATTGGGTCGGTTTCGTGAACGGGCTGATGGTGTTGCTGGTTACACTGTAGCATCAGGGTGTTTCTGATCATATATCTGAAGCATGTGTGTCAAGGAACTGAAAAGGCCATTCTTCTGTAAATATGCTGAAGTGTGTGGGGCTGCTATACTGTAAAAGTAGCTTGTGATAAGGAGCTCCTTCCTGCCAGTATTGTACAGTACAACAGTACATTGTGCCTGTGTTGAAGTGTACACCTTAGAATGTGTCATCAGGTCAGAGTTTGCCTGGTCTCCTTCATGTGAAGGTTTACTGGGGTGACTAAAGCCGTGCTATACTGTACAACCGATAATGCGCCTCAGCTGCGGAGATGGCATTCATAGTAAACACTGCGTAATATGTCGGCTCAAGCGGAAATTACATTACGGATGGAAAGTGGGCCTCGGGTTGTACAACTGACACACAACACATTTGACACAATAGTTGTGACACGACACATTTGATGAGTTTATCTGCCTCGTTTGTTTTTTTGACACAGCTCATGTCCGTCCACTAGACAATAACAATCTACTTGAGCGTTGTGTGGTGATTCATGTCATAATGTGAAAAGGCGCCGGGCATCCAGTCTGGATCATCTAAAACACAGAAAGGCAGACAGACGGAGGTACAGTTTCACTGGGAGCGCTGCAGATTGGAGTTCAAGTGATGCTCATCTCATTTAATTGATCTTCCTCTGACACCGCCTGGTATAGAGGTCCTGGATGGTAGGGAGCTCGGCCCCAGTGATGTACTGGGCTGTACGCACAACCCTCTGACACCGCCTGGTATAGAGGTCCTGGATGGCAGTGATGTACTGGGCTGTATGCACAACCCTCTGCAGCGCCTTGTGGTCGGATGCCGAGCAGTTGCCATACCAGGCGGTGATGCAGCCAGTCAAGATGCTCTCAAGGGTGCAGCTGTAGAACTTTTTCAGGTGCTGAGGGACCATGACAAATCTTTTCAGCCTCCTAAGGGGGAAGAGGCGTTGTTGTGCCTTCTTCACGACTGTGTTGGTTTGTGTGGACCATGTTAATTCCTTAGTGATGTGGGCACAGAGGAACATGAAGC
Organism: Oncorhynchus clarkii lewisi; assembly: GCF_045791955.1. Lineage (NCBI taxonomy): Eukaryota > Metazoa > Chordata > Actinopteri > Salmoniformes > Salmonidae > Oncorhynchus > Oncorhynchus clarkii. Next base: position 9,142,744 of record NC_092170.1, read on the forward strand.
TCTCGACCCGTTCCACTTCAGCCCCGTCGATGTGGACAGGGACTCCGTTTCCTGTAGTCCATGATCAGCTTCCCTTGTCTTGCTGACGTTGACGGGAACGTTGTTCCTTAATGCGATTTTGTAGTCATTACTCAAACAGAGTCACTGTGACCATGTATGGGGGTCCAGATTTGAGTTGTATCAGCTTTAAATGTTTGAGTAAGTCAAAAATGGATGGAGATACATTTAACTTTAAGCTCATTGATCATTAAATACAAAAGTTATCAGCGGTTTGAACTCTAAACAGACGTTAAGAAATGTTTTATATGAAGTTGATTGCACTTAGAATACTCTTTTGTAAACTCTTACAGAAGAGACATTACATATCTCATTACACATCTCATTACACATCTCATTACACATCTCATTACACATCTCATTACACATCTCATATCTCATTACACATCTCATTACACATCTCATTACACATCTCATTACACATCTCATTACACATCTCATTACACATCTCATATCTCATTACACATCTCATTACACATCTCATTACACATCTCATAAGGCCTTATTTTGAGGCCTAGTTTTACAGGCCACACCAGGGCTGCAAGTAGGGTTGCAAAATTCAAGTAACTTTCTCACAATTCCAAGATTTTCACAAAATCCTGGTTGAAGGATTTCCTGCTTATTCCCTCCCGTTTCCAGGAATCAAATGACCGGTATTTCTTGAAAACCTGGTAACTTTAAAAAATGTCCCCGGAATTTTGCAAAACCATATCCAAAACAGTTGGAATTTGTATTCAACCGCAACCTGCATTCGTAATGATTGCCAGGGTTAGGAACATTGTGAGGAGACCTAAACCATTTAACCATTTACCTAAACCATTTAACCATTTACCTAAACCATTTAACCATTTACCTAAACCATTTAACCATTTACCTAAACCATTTAACCATTTACCTAAACCATTTAACCATTTACCTAAACCATTTAACCATTTACCTAAACCATTTAACCATTTACCTAAACCATTTAACTATTTACCTAAACCATTTAACCATTTACCTAAACCATTTAACTATTTACCTAAACCATTTAACCATTTACCTAAACCATTTAACCATTTACCTAAACCATTTAACCATTTACCTAAACCATTTAACCATTTACCTAAACCATTTAACCATTTACCTAAACCATTTAACCATTTACCTAAACCATTTAATCTGGAACAGCCGTTTCAGAATGCGGGTGCAAAACAATCAAACAAACTGATGGGGATTAGTTGAATGTTATTTATCTTTGTGTAGTATAAGATGACTCAATCAATCAATGTACAGTATATCCCCCTCATGTATAGGCTACCCGTGATGTATCCCTCACCAAGTATAGTATGAATGTCAAACAACTATCAAATGTTGTAACGAAACAAAATGTTGAAAAAGTCCAGGGGTTTCAATACTTTCCGAATGCTCTGTATATGCAAAAACACAGATATTAAAAAACATTTTAAAAAAAAATCTACATGAAGTAGAGCATGCTGGGAAATATGATAGTTTGTTCTTCTTAAATGAATGTAAACAATGACTTGACTAACCTCTGCTTAACCAAAATATAATTTCTATTTGATATTACCAAGAAAACGTGAGTACCTAGTTGTCCTGACAGATTTTGATTTAGAAATACTTCATAGGTTAATGCTCCATAAACAATAAAAACATGTTTTATGTTTAAACAGTTTAAACCAGTTTAAACGAAAACATGCGGTCTCTCCTTCACTGCAGCCGAGGTGAGTAAGACATTTAAACGTGTTAACCCTCGCAAGGCTGCAGGCCCAGACGGCATCCCCAGCCGCGCCCTCAGAGCATGCGCAGACCAGCTGGCCGGTGTGTTTACGGACATATTCAATCAATCCCTATACCAGTCTGCTGTTCCCACATGCTTCAAGAGGGCCACCATTGTTCCTGTTCCCAAGAAAGCTAAGGTAACTGAGCTAAACGACTACCGCCCCGTAGCACTCACATCCGTCATCATGAAGTGCTTTGAGAGACTAGTCAAGGACCATATCACCTCCACCCTACCTGACACCCTAGACCCACTCCAATTTGCTTACCGCCCAAATAGGTCCACAGACGATGCAAGACAACGACGAGACGGCCTACAGGGAGGAGGTGAGGGCCCTCGGAGTGTGGTGTCAGGAAAATAACCTCACACTCAACGTCAACAAAACTAAGGAGATGATTGTGGACTTCAGGAAACAGCAGAGGGAACACCCCCCTATCCACATCGATGGAACAGTAGTGGAGAGGGTAGCAAGTTTTAAGTTCCTCGGCATACACATCACAGACAAACTGAATTGGTCCACTCACACAGACAGCATCGTGAAGAAGGCGCAGCAGCGCCTCTTCAACCTCAGGAGGCTGAAGAAATTCGGCTTGTCACCAAAAGCACTCACAAACTTCTACAGATGCACAATCGAGAGCATCCTGGCGGGCTGTATCACCGCCTGGTATGGCAACTGCACCGCCCTCAACCGTAAGGCTCTCCAGAGGGTAGTGAGGTCTGCACAACGCATCACCGGGGGCAAACTACCTGCCCTCCAGGACACCTACACCACCCGATGTCACAGGAAGGCCATAAAGATCATCAAGGACATCAACCACCCGAGCCACTGCCTGTTCACCCCGCTATCATCCAGAAGGCGAGGTCAGTACAGGTGCATCAAAGCTGGGACCGAGAGACTGAAAAACAGCTTCTATCTCAAGGCCATCAGACTGTTAAACAGCCACCACTAACACTGAGTGGCTGCTGCCAACACACTGACACTGACTCAACTCCAGCCACTTTAATAATGGGAATTGATGGGAAATGATGTAAATATATCACTAGCCACTTTAAACAATGCTACCTTATATAATGTTACTTACCCTACATTATTCATCTCATATGCATACGTATATACTGTACTCTATATCATCGACTGTATCCTTATGTAATACATGTATCACTAGCCACTTTAAACTATGCCACTTTGTTTACATACTCATCTCATTTGTACATACTGTACTCGATACCATCTACTGTATCTTGCCTATGCTGCTCTGTACCATCACTCATTCATATATCCTTATGTACATATTCTTTATCCCCTTACACTGTGTACAAGACAGTAGTTTTGGAATTGTTAGTTAGATTACTTGTTATTACTGCATTGTCGGAACTAGAAGCACAAGCATTTCGCTACAATCGCATTAACATCTGCTAACCATGTGTATGTGACAAATAAAATTTGATTTGATTTGATGATTTGACCTTACAATCAAGTTGTTTGAACTTGCTGTGACAAAGTTGTACCCATTTAAAAAGTGAATTTGCATCAAAAAACCTCTCATTTAGTTTTGAGTCAAGTACCACATTCATATTTAAAGTAATAAAGATGTATCATTGACTTTGACTTAAACAAAAAATGACTTTGGGTTACAGTGATACCAGATACTAGACAGTGTGGAAAAGGCAGTGGTGTTTCTTATGTTGAATATTGGAAAACCCCCTTTATTTCAATACAAAGAAAACAAGTAATAATCATAGTTGTTTATTTTAGTCCAAAGAATGTGGCAGAGCTGGAGCAGGAAGGACCCTCCTTTTGTTCACAGTCCAATTGGAGCTGTGTTCCAAATGGCAACCTATTCCCTATATACAGTAGTGCAATATATAGTGAGTAGGGTGCCATTTTTTTTTTTTACACATCCTGGCTGTCTCACGGGTCCTGGTTCATTCAGAGCGGCAACTTTGCAGCTCCTACAGTATGTACTGTATGTAGATGGTTATATATATATACAAACAGTGCATTCAGAAAGTATTCAGACCCCTTGATTTTTTCCACATTTTGTTACGTTACAGCCTTATTCTAAAATGTATTAAATTGTTTTTTCCCCTCATCAATCAACACACAATACCCCATAATTAAAAAGCAAAAACAGGATTTTATAAATGTTTTCTGATTTATAATTAACATTTACATAAGTAATCAGAACCTTTACTCAGTACTCAGCACCTTTGGCAGCAATTACAGCCCCGAGTCTTCTTCTGTATGATGCTACAAGCTTGGCACACCTGTGTTTGGGGAGTTTTTCCCATTCTTCTCTGCAGATCCTCTCAAGCTCTGTCAGGTTGGATGGAGAGCGTTGCTGCACAGCTATTTTCAGGCCTCTCCAAAGATGTTCGATCAGGTTCAAGTCCCGGCTCTGGCTAGGCCACTCAAGGACATTCAGAGACTTGTCCCGAAGCCACTCCTGCATTATCTTGGCTGTATGCTTAGCGCTGTTGTCCTGTTGGAAGTTGAACCTTCACCCCAGTCTGAGGTTCTGAGTGATCTGGAGCAGGTTTTCATCAGGGATCTTTGTACTTTGCTCCGTTCATCTTTCCCTCGATCCTGACTAATCTCCCAGCCCCTGTCGCTGAAGAACATCCGCACAGCATGATGCTGCCACCACCGTAGGGATGGTGCCAGGTTTCCTCCAGATGTGAAGCTTGGTGTTCAGGCCAAAAGAGTTCAATCTTGGCTTCATCAGACCAGGCCGGAAATCAGACCAGATCAGGCTTCCATTCAAAATGCAAAATCGACAGTGTCTGAAATGTCTGAAGCAATGAATAAACAGTACATTTGAATGTACAGTACATATTCACGGTGTGTGTCGTCGTATGTGACTGTATTGGCAAGGGCCACGTTGATAAAAATAAATAAAGTCGTTTCCTGATGAAGACCGCCCTGGTAAGTCCAGAACAGAGGAAGTGACACCGGCTGTGGCAACACTTCCTTCCTTCTTGTGGGGTAGGTTGGGTGACTCCGAGAGGAGGGAATGTGGGTGTGAGGGACATTTCAGTTCAGCTCTTTCTCACAGCTTCGTAGACAACAGGTGTAGACTAATAGTGAACCTGGCGCGTCTTTTTCCAACAGTGCAGAGTTAAATATCAAATAAAAAGACCAGTAGTTACACGACAAGTGAATACACAGGGAGTGTGAAGTCAGTGTGGATGTGTGTGCGTACGTAGGCATATGTGGTGTGTGTGTGTGTGTGTGTGTGCTGGAATCTGTTTAAGTAAGTGTGAGGGAGGAGTCCAGTGTGGGTGAGAGAGAAAGAGGAGATTGAGAGAGAGAGAGAGAGAGACACACACACAACAGATGAGAATGTCTTACCCTTTGTCTGGCCCCTCCCAGCCCCGTACTCTCTCCTCCCCTCTGTGTGGAGTGGAGCTGAGTTGTGTGCTGAGAAGCTGAAGTGCCAAACTGTGCGCAGCGGCAGGACAGGTGAGGGAGGAGGGAAACAGAGCAGGACTGTCTACACTTCTTCAAAGACCGAGAGAGTGAAAGAGAGAGGAGCGAGATAAAAAAAAAAACAGTAAGAGTGACAATCCCATTGCCCCTGTCAGAATGCTGAGAAGGAAGAGGAGTGTATCCTTTGGGGGATACGGCTGGTACGTTACCTTAACTCTCATACGGCTGGTGGCTGGAGGTGTGTGTGTGTGTGTGTGTGTGTGAACGTGGGTGTGTGAATTCAGCAGGCTGCCGTTGTTCAGACTAGAGCTGAATGTGTTTTGAAAGGAAGGATGGGTGGAGGGCTTTGTCTGTTCCACTTTGTGTGTGTGTGTGTGTGCAACACTTCTGCAGCAGTTTGCTTGGCTGCTGTTCTGTCTCTGTACTGTCTCTACCAGGGGGAATGATCACAGATGGTTGTCAATGAGTTGCTTTGTGTTGTTGTCCTCTCATCTGTAGGACTCTGTTTGTGTTTCTCTAGTGGCGTTTTTTAATCTCGAGTGCAGAAAATGTGATCGCTTTTTGTCTAATGACACAAAGCAAGACACCCTGCCACTTTTTTGGTTAACAGCTGAGGAATGGGACCATCCATGAGATCCAAATGATCAAATGTTTTTAAGCTAAACAGCTTTGGTTTATAATTATATAATTATATTGTTTATGTAAAACAAACTCATATTTTGGGGTAGACAGTTGAACTTAGCTCATGAGGCATTTCTAAGTAATATTAATTTAAAAGTAAATACCAGATTGCCACTTTTAAGTGAATCTCTTACACTACTTGTGTCAGCTCATGAATGTATGTATGATCTCAGTTTGCAAGGCCTATATGACATTTTCATGTGTGAGAGTTAGTTTTTCCTGAAAAGTGAAAAGGCAATCGCCTCAGAAGAGAGAAACGCTGACAACGTGTGGTGAATGGAGCTTGGCTTCACACCTTCACACACTTCACTTCAGGTACAAACGCACGCACGCACACGCATGCATTTTGTGTGTTACTGTTGCTGTGTCCAGTTCACCCAACAGTACACATTTTTATTGTACCTCTGGATAAGCACATCTGATTCAACTAATCAATGAGTTGAAATAGGTGTTTATCCAGAGCTACAAAGGAAATGTGTACTGTTGGGTGAACCGGAGGACCAGGGTTGGGAAACGCCACTGTAGAGAGACCATGAGACAGCTGGTGAACTACCCTCTCTCAGCTCACCTCAATGTATTACTGCATTGATGCTGTCAACCCACCATGTAGTCAATAATTGAATACACTCAAACCACTTCCTCATGCTGAAACAGGCTGGCTGCTGCCAAGCAGGCACAGTGTTGACTACAGTAAACCCAGAGGTTAAAAGGTGCTGAAATGAATTACTGCATCCACTCTCAAGTAGTGGCTGTTCGGATTCTTGCTAAGCTACATCTTTCTACTGTTGCTCTAGAGCTGGAAACACGGTTATCTGTGGCCTGCCAGGTCTATGCCAGCTTGCTGTTGTGGTGGCATTTCTGAAGATCAGGCTGGGCATTAGAGAGAGACTGAGGGAGGGAGGGAGGTGTCAGGCCCATCAGATGGTGAAGGAGAGAGAGAAAGTAATGAGGGAGGTGAAGAAGAGGTAGCATAAGGAGAGTTAGTGGAGGAGAGGCATATATCATGGCATTAATCATCCATGCCATCTGTGGTGCTGAGACACAATGTTGTTTTTGATGGAGGAGTACCTCCAGACTGCATCTCTGTGCATCTCTGTGTATTTATAGTAAGGCACACACACACACACACACACACACACACACACACACACACACACACACACACACACACACACACACACACACACACACACACACACTCCATATGGAGAGACGTAGTCACAGGGTGTGTGCAGGCTTCTTATCAGACAATGTTCTTGAGTTGGTGTATGTATCAGCCTTGTGGTCAGGGCAGGGCCACTTCCCCTCTCTATACGAGCCTCCAGAGATACAGCCCAATAAAGCCTACATCATTGTCCCTGAGTCTCATAGTACACAGCCAGTGTAAGGCTGGCAGGGTGGAGACAGCAGAGGAGGGTGGGGAGGCTGACTGGGCTATAGAATGACCACACTGTGATGCCTCTTACAGGGGGCTTTATGGTTGTTGTTGACCAGTGATGATGTGATGATCACAGAGAGGCCATTCATAGAAGCATCCAGAAAGATTGTGATGATGATATTCAAAGCACTGGACAACATTCAACTGATATTTGTTTATGTCTGAGATGACAAGGAAGCTGGAATAGACATCAAATGGCATCCGATTACCTACAGAGTACACTACTTTTGAACAAGGCCCATCGGGCCCTGGTAAAAAAGTAGTGCACTATGTAGGGACAAGGGTACCATTGGGGATGCATAGATACTACTTGGCTAAGTGACATAGGGCTTGTAGTTAGGGAGCATAGGTGTACTGTACTAGGAGTCTTGACATTTTCAGGTCAGTTGTCATGAAGGTCATTCATGGTTGTGAGAGGTGTCCACTCATGTCTGTGATGGCATTATGCAGGCTTCACCACACACAGACAAAACACAACGCCCACCAATATCATTACCAAGAGAGAGATATTTTATCTTATTCGTTTTTACAATGTAAAACCAAAGTGATTTTCAGCCTTTAGAATGATGAAATTTGGTTTTAAATCGTTAACCATCATTAAAATCATTCAATCGTTGTTTTCTTTCCGGTGTTTCCTTATAGAAAATGTTGAAATTCCTATTTTCTTTATCGATTTCTATTTGAATCACGGAGTCTGGGACTGAAGTGAACGAAGTACGATAACAACTGCTCTTAAAAAGGTCCAACAACTAGCGCCAGCCATAGTCACTGTGTGAGCAGTAGGGGGCGAATGACTGTTTTTAAAGCTTTCTAATATAGATGTAAATGTTGTGGATGGTTTATGTATGTCTGTTATTAAAATCCGCTCAGAGTTCATTCTTGTTGACTGGCCTGTAAATGTGTTCGTGTTTGAACTTTTTTACAACACTAATTATTTAATCTATTACATTGGAAGGTACCAACCATGTTGCGCCTGTTAGCGCCACATAATTAAGTGATAACATAGACAACATCATATTTTGTTTCATGACCAGTAACCTCCCTCTCTCTCCCCCCTCCCCCCTCTCCCCTAACCCCCCCTCTTTCTTTCTTTCTTTCTTTCTTTCTTTCTTTCTTTCTTTCTTTCTTTCTTTCTCTCTCTCGCTCTCTCGCTCTCTCTCTCGCTCTTTCTCTCTTTCTCGCTCTCTCTCTCTTTCTCGCTCTCTTTCTCACTCTCTCTTTCTCTCTCTCTCTCTTTCTCGCTCTCTTTCTCACTCTCTCTCTCTCTCTCTCGCTCTTTCTCTCTCGCTCTTTCTCGCTCTCTCACTCGCTCTCGCTCTCTCTCTCTTTCTCGCTCTCTCTCTCCTCGCTCTCTCGCTCTCTTTCTCTCTCTCGCTCTCTCTCTCTCGCTCTCTCGCTCTCTCTCTCTCGCTCTCTCTCTCTTTCTCGCTCACTCTTTCTCGCTCTTTCTTTCTTTCTCTCGCTCTCTCGCTCTCTCTCTCCCTCTTTTTCTCGCTCTCTCTCTCCCTCTCTCTCTCGCTCTCTCTCTCCCTCTCTTTCTCGCTCTCTCTCTTTTTCGCTTTCTCTCTTTTTCGCTCTCTCTCTCTCTCTTTCTCGCTCTCTCTCGCTCTCTCTTTCTCTCTCTCTCGCTCTTTCTCTTTCTCCCTCTTTCTCTCTTTCTCACTCTTTCTCTCTCTCTCTTTCTCTCTCCCTCGCTCTCTCTCTCTCGCTCTCTCTCTCGTTCTCTCTCGTTCTCTCTCTAGGATTGACAAGTCTACCATCGCAGCGCTGAAAGGCCGGTAAGTGTTCCATTGACACTGAGCTTAGAGGAGCCGACGGTCCCGTGGCCCTCTGTGATTTAATCTCCACTGATCTATACACTATTTATTTATCCACAGTCATGTACTCTCTCTCTATTCTACCTTCCCTTTTTGCAACTGTTTTCCCCCTTCGCTGACTGCCTTGTGGGAGTTCATAAACTGTGATGCAGGGGCTGTCGCAGAACATCTGCATTCACAGAGATCGTTAAAAGGAGGGGGAGAGCGAGAAAAGCAGAGAGGGGGAGAAGAAGGTCCCGTGTGGCTTAGTTGGTAGAGCATGGCGCTTGCGACACCAGGGTTGTGGGTTTGATTCCCACGGGGGACCAGTATGAAAAAAGTATGAACATTTATGAACTCACTGGAGAAGAGCGTCTGTTAAATGACATATATGTAAGGAGAGAGAGAGAGAGCTTGGGCACATGCTTGCCTAAAAATGCGTGGGTTGGCGGAGAAATGCTGGCACACTCCATGCGTGATTAGTGACAGCCATGCTTTTCCAGCATTAGAGTTCAGGATTGTGTGAAGCTCCTCTCTTAGTCCTTCCAACTTCCTCCATGGTTGGCTCCACATATTGGAATACGGGCTTGACCCAACAGTGCTGAGGGAAAGGGGTAGGAAGCGATGTTTCGACCTGAGTGGAGGAGGACTGGTTTGGGGAGTCTTGCTAATAGGGCATGGGTGGCCCATTCAATCCGGGCCGCAGGAGGTTTGAGTAAAAAAAATGTGTATATATATATATATATATATAAACTATATAAACGTCCTCTCACTGTCAACTGCGTTTATTTTCAGCAAACTTAACGTGTAAATATTTGTATGAACATAAGATTCAACAACAGACATAAACTGAACAAGTTCCACAGACATGAGACCAACATAAATAGAGTAATGTGTCCCTGAACAAAGGGGGGGTCAAAATCAAGAGCAACAGTCAGTATCTGGTGTGGCCACCGGCTGCATTAAGTACTGTAGTGCATATCCTCCTCATGGACTGCACCAGATTTGCCAGTTCTTGCTGTGAGATGTTACCCCACTCTTCCACCAAGGCACCTGCAAGTTCCCGGACATTTCTGGGGAGAATGGCCCTAGCCCCTCACCCGCCGATCCAACAGGTCCCAGACGTGCTCAATGGGATTGAGATCCGAGCTCTTCGCTGGCTATGGCAGAACACTGACATTCCTGTCTTGCAGGAAATCGCGCACAGAACCAGCATTATGGCTGGTGGCATTGTCATGCTGGAGGGTCATGTCAGGATGAGCCTGCAGGAAGGGTACCACATGAGGGAGGAGGATGTCTTCCCTGTAACACACAGCATTGAGATTACCTGTAATGACAACAAGCTCAGTCCGATGATGCTGTGACACACCACCCCAGACCATGACAGACCCTCCACCTTCAAATCGATCCCATTCCAGAGTACAGGCCTCGGTGTAACGCTCATTCCTTCGACGATAAACGTGAATCCGACCTTCACCCCTGGTGAGACAAAACCGCGACTCGTCAGTGAAGAGCACTTTTTGCCAATCCTGTCTGGTCCAGCGACGGTGGGTTTGTCCCCATAGGCAACGTTGTTGCCGGTGATTTCTGGTGAGGACCTGTCTTACAACAGGCCTATAAGCCCTCATTCCAGCCTCTCTCAACCTGGTACGGACAGTCTAAGCACTGATGGAGGGATTGTGCATTCCTGGTGTAACTCGGGCAGTTGTTGTTGCCATCCCGTACCTGTCCCGCAGGTGTGATGTTCGGATTTACCGATCCTGTGCAGGTGTTGTTACACGTGGTCTGCCACTGTGAGGACGATCAGCTGTCCATCCTGTCTCCCTGTAGCGCTGTCTTAGGCGTCTCACAGTACAGACATTGCCATTTATTGCCCTGGCCACATCTGCAGTCCTCATGCCTCCTTGTAGCATGCATAAGGCACGTTCACGCAGATGAGCAGGGACCCTGGGCATCTTTCTTTTGGTGTTTTTCAGAGTCCGTAGAAAGGCCTCTTTAGTTTCCTACATTTTCATAACTGTGATCTTAATTGCCTACCGTCTGTAAGCGGTTAGTGTCTTAATGACCGTTCCACAGGCGCATGTTCATTAATTGTTTATGGTTCATTGAACAAGCATGAGAAACAGTGTTTAACCCCTTTACAATGAAAATCAGTAATGTTATTTGGATTTTTATGAATTATCTTTGAGAGACAGGGTCCTGAAAAAGGGCCGTTTATTTTTTTGCTGAGGTTATATACAGTGTATCTTGTATTTTATGAAATGGTATATTCAAGGCTCCCTTGTAAAAGACACGCTGATCCCAATGGTGACTTATTAAAGAAAGGTCAATAATATACTATTTATTCCTTTTTTGTGTGGGAATTATTATTGTGGGTTAAAAAATCACTCGAGGCCACTTCAACATCTGAGACTAGATAGAAAGGACCGTATACAGTATGTATACGTATACGTATACAGTATGTTTATATAAATTATAATGCACCTATGTATTTATAGAAATTTACAATGGACCTATATATTTATATACATTATAATGGACCTATATATTTATATACATTATAATGGACCTATATATTTATATACATTATAATGGACCTATATATTTATATAAATTATAATGGACCTATATATTTATATACATTATAATGGACCTATATATTTATATACATTATAATGGACCTATATATTTATATACATTATAATGGACCTATATATTTATATAAATTATAATGCACCTATATATTTATATAAATTATAATGGACCTATATATTTTCAAATAACTACCCTCTTTCTGGCCCGCAATTCATTTTGACAGACAAATCGGTGCCAATATAGCTGTGAATTTCGAAATCCCGATGTGGCCCTCGAGCCAAAAAGTTTTCCCACCCTGTAATAGAGGTTGCCGTAGCGATGAGAGGAGCATTTTGCGGTAGAGATGTGCTAGAGATGTGTTAGTCTGGGTTAGTCTCCCATTGGACAAGAAAATGGATCCTGATTCTGCCTCACAACCCCATAGCTATTCATAGCCACCCAGGGGATGACCGAGTTCACTGCCACGCACAAATAAACACTCTCATCAATTATTTGTTTCGCTCGTCTTCTCTTTCTCTTCCTCTCATTTGTACATCTACCCTTTCCACTGTCTCTGTCACCTTGATGTTGAGTAGCAACAGGAGGTGGAGTTTAAAAGGAGTGTACCCTGCTCTGTGATCCATTAGAGACCTCCAAATCGAGGGCTGCCTTCCAATGGAACCCTATTTCCCTGCATAGTGCACTACTTTGGACCAGAGGGCTGTGGTAGTGCACTATAAGTAGAGCACTATGTAGGGAATAGGGCACCATTTGGGACGCGCCCACGGTGTATTTTAACATGCCGCCCCACACAGGATATGCTAAATAAGGTTGGCCTGTTGCCTATCTGTTTAGTCTGTGGCGGTCCAAGTGTATTATGCTGTTTGGAGTGGGCCTGAATATGAATGAGGTAGTCGTGACTGTGACTGTGGACCATGCTCCTGCTGAAACGGCACTGACTAGTGCTGGTCAACTGGCTGGCTGGGTTTTTGGGCTGCTGGGTTGCGTGTCTGTGTGTGTCTGTCTGTCGAAGGCCCCTCCAAGCGAGGTCACGTATACCAGGCATGTTGGTGAGAGAACAGGGGGCAGTGGTGGAGGGAGTGGGAGGGAGAGGGGGAGGGGGAACTTCAAAGCAGCTGGCTGCAGGTGTCTGTTGTTCACAGGCTGCTGTAGTTCTGTAGCTCTCCCCCTCTCTCCCCCTCTCTCCCACTCCCTCCCCCTCTCTCCCCCTCTCTCCAACTCTCTCCCCCTCTCTCCAACTCTCTCCCCCTCTCTCCCACTCTCTCCCACTCCCTCCCCCTCTCTCCCCCTCACTCCCACTCCCTCCTCCTCTCTCCCACTCCCTCCCCCTCTCTCTCCCTCTCTCCAACTCTCTCCCCCTCTCTACAACTCTCTCCAACTCTCTCCCCCTCTCTCCAACTCTCTCCCCCTCTCTCCCACTCTCTCCCCCTCTCTCCCACTCTCTCCCCCTCTCTCCCCTCTCTCCCCCTCTCCCCTCTCTCCCCCTCTCTCCCCCCTCTCCCACTCCCTCCCCCTCTCTCCCACTCTCTCCCCCTCTCTCCCCTTCTCTCACAGCTCTCATTAATGCCCTGTGTGTGTGTTTTTTGTGTGGAATTATTTTGATTTTTTTGTGCGCTTGCCCATTTCTCTAAAATCCTTAAACAAATTCTGGACAGTCAAAGCCTATTTAGTAGTGTGTGTGTGTGTGTGTGCGCACACGTTGGCTTACTTGCATGTCAGAGCAGGTCAGTGTGGATTTGCTGATGGACCAAGCAGGCGATGCTCCTGGGGATATGAGAGGCTGGCAACAACTCCCTCCCCCCTGTCTCTCACCCTCGCTCCCCTGCCACTACAAAGTGAGCGCTCTGCATTCAATTTGCACCAAAAGCACACCACCTCATTAATAACACCATAATCAGGACTGAGTGTGTGTGTGTGTGTTTATGGGGGGATAGGGAGGACAGAGGGTTGAAAGGAGGAGTGAAGGTCGGGTAACTCGCACCGAGCAAAGATGCCTCGCAAAATTTGGTGAGTCCTCTCTCTCCTTTCTCTGTCTGTAAATGTGTTGAGTCCTCTCTCTCCTTTCTCTGTCTGTAAATGTGGTGAGTTCTCTCTCTCCTTTCTCTGTCTGTAAATGTGGTGAGTCCTCTCTCTCTGCTTTCTCTGTCTGTAAATGTGGTGAGTTCTCTCTCTCCTTTCTCTGTCTGTAATTGTGGTGAGTCCTCTCTCTCTGCTTTCTCTGTCTGTAAATGTGGTGAGTCCTCTCTCTCCTTTCTCTGTCTGTAAATGTGGTGAGTCCTCTCTCTCTCCTTTCTCTGTCTGTAAATGTGGTGAGTTCTCTCTCTCCTTTCTCTGTCTGTAAATGTGGTGAGTTCTCTCTCTCTCCTTTCTCTGTCTGTAAATGTGGTGAGTTCTCTCTCTCCTTTCTCTGTCTGTAAATGTGGTGAGTTCTCTCTCCTTTCTCTGTCTGTAAATGTGTTGAGTCCTCTCTCTCCTTTCTCTGTCTGTAAATGTGGTGAGTTCTCTCTCTCCTTTCTCTGTCTGTAAATGTGGTGAGTTCTCTCTCTCTCCTTTCTCTGTCTGTAAATGTGGTGAGTTCTCTCTCTCCTTTCTCTGTCTGTAAATGTGTTGAGTCCTCTCTCTCCTTTCTCTGTCTGTAAATGTGGTGAGTTCTCTCTCTCCTTTCTCTGTCTGTAAATGTGAAGAGTTCTCTCTCTCTCTCCTTTCTCTGTCTGTAAATGTGGTGAGTTCTATCTCTCCTTTCTCTGTCTGTAAATGTGGTGAGTCCTCTCTCTCTCCTTTCTCTGTCTGTAAATGTGGTGAGTTCTATCTCTCCTTTCTCTGTCTGTAAATGTGGTGAGTCCTCTCTCTCTCCTTTCTCTGTCTGTAAATGTGGTGAGTTCTATCTCTCCTTTCTCTGTCTGTAAATGTGGTGAGTCCTCTCTCTCTCCTTTCTCTGTCTCTAAATGTGGTGAGTCCTCTCTCTCCTTTCTCTGTCTGTAAATGTGGTGAGTCCTCTCTCTCTCCTTTCTCTGTCTGTAAATGTGGTGAGTCCTCTCTCCTTTCTCTGTCTGTAAATGTGGTGAGTTCTCTCTCTCCTTTCTCTGTCTGTAAATGTGGTGAGTCCTCTCTCTCTCCTTTCTCTGTCTGTAAATGTGGTGAGTTCTCTCTCTCCTTTCTCTGTCTGTAAATGTGGTGAGTTCTCTCTCCTTTCTCTGTCTGTAAATGTGTTGAGTCCTCTCTCTCCTTTCTCTGTCTGTAAATGTGGTGAGTTCTCTCTCTCCTTTCTCTGTCTGTAAATGTGGTGAGTTCTCTCTCTCTCCTTTCTCTGTCTGTAAATGTGGTGAGTTCTCTCTCTCCTTTCTCTGTCTGTAAATGTGTTGAGTCCTCTCTCTCCTTTCTCTGTCTGTAAATGTGGTGAGTTCTCTCTCTCCTTTCTCTGTCTGTAAATGTGAAGAGTTCTCTCTCTCTCTCCTTTCTCTGTCTGTAAATGTGGTGAGTTCTATCTCTCCTTTCTCTGTCTGTAAATGTGGTGAGTCCTCTCTCTCTCCTTTCTCTGTCTGTAAATGTGGTGAGTTCTATCTCTCCTTTCTCTGTCTGTAAATGTGGTGAGTCCTCTCTCTCTCCTTTCTCTGTCTCTAAATGTGGTGAGTCCTCTCTCTCCTTTCTCTGTCTGTAAATGTGGTGAGTCCTCTCTCTCTCCTTTCTCTGTCTGTAAATGTGGTGAGTCCTCTCTCCTTTCTCTGTCTGTAAATGTGGTGAGTCCTCTCTCTCTCCTTTCTCTGTCTGTAAATGTGGTGAGTCCTCTCTCTCTCCTTTCTCTGTCTGTAAATGTGGTGAGTTCTCTCTCTCCTTTCTCTGTCTGTAAATGTGGTGAGTTCTCTCTCCTTTCTCTGTCTGTAAATGTGTTGAGTCCTCTCTCTCCTTTCTCTGTCTGTAAATGTGGTGAGTCCTCTCTCTCCTTTCTCTGTCTGTAAATGTGGTGAGTCCTCTCTCTCTCCTTTCTCTGTCTGTAAATGTGGTGAGTCCTCTCTCTCCTTTCTCTGTCTGTAAATGTGGTGAGTCCTCTCTCTCTCCTTTCTCTGTCTGTAAATGTAGTGAGTTCTCTCTCTCTCCTTTCTCTGTCTGTAAATGTGATGAGTCCTCTCTCTCTCCTTTCTCTGTCTGTAAATGTGGTGAGTTCTCTCTCTCCTTTCTCTGTCTGTAAATGTGGTGAGTTCTCTCTCTCCTTTCTCTGTCTGTAAATGTGGTGAGTTCTCTCTCTCGTTTCTCTGTCTGTAAATGTGGTGAGTTCTCTCTCTCTCCTTTCTCTGTCTGTAAATGTGGTGAGTTCTCTCTCTCTCCTTTCTCTGTCTGCAAATGTGGTGAGTTCTCTCACTCTCCTTTCTCTGTCTGTAAATGTGGTGAGTCTTCTCTCTCTCCTTTATCTGTCTGTAAATGTGGTGAGTTCTCTCTCTCCTTTCTCTGTCTGTAAATGTGGTGAGTTCTCTCTCTCTCCTTACTCTGTCTGTAAATGTGGTGAGTTCTCTCTCCTTTCTCTGTCTGTAAATGTGTTGAGTCCTCTCTCTCCTTTCTCTGTCTGTAAATGTGGTGAGTTCTCTCTCTCCTTTCTCTGTCTGTAAATGTGGTGAGTTCTCTCTCTCTCCTTCTCTGTCTGTAAATGTGGTGAGTTCTATCTCTCCTTTCTCTGTCTGTAAATGTGGTGAGTCCTCTCTCTCTCCTTTCTCTGTCTGTAAATGTGGTGAGTTCTATCTCTCCTTTCTCTGTCTGTAAATGTGGTGAGTCCTCTCTCTCTCCTTTCTCTGTCTCTAAATGTGGTGAGTCCTCTCTCTCCTTTCTCTGTCTGTAAATGTGGTGAGTCCTCTCTCTCTCCTTTCTCTGTCTGTAAATGTGGTGAGTCCTCTCTCCTTTCTCTGTCTGTAAATGTGGTGAGTCCTCTCTCTCTCCTTTCTCTGTCTGTAAATGTGGTGAGTTCTATCTCTCCTTTCTCTGTCTGTAAATGTGGTGAGTCCTCTCTCTCTCCTTTCTCTGTCTGTAAATGTGGTGAGTTCTATCTCTCCTTTCTCTGTCTGTAAATGTGGTGAGTCCTCTCTCTCTCCTTTCTCTGTCTGTAAATGTGGTGAGTCCTCTCTCTCCTTTCTCTGTCTGTAAATGTGGTGAGTCCTCTCTCTCTCCTTTCTCTGTCTGTAAATGTGGTGAGTCCTCTCTCTCCTTTCTCTGTCTGTAAATGTGGTGAGTCCTCTCTCTCTCCTTTCTCTGTCTGTAAATGTAGTGAGTTCTCTCTCTCTCCTTTCTCTGTCTGTAAATGTGGTGAGTCCTCTCTCTCTCCTTTCTCTGTCTGTAAATGTGGTGAGTTCTCTCTCTCCTTTCTCTGTCTGTAAATGTGGTGAGTTCTCTCTCTCCTTTCTCTGTCTGTAAATGTGGTGAGTTCTCTCTCTCCTTTCTCTGTCTGTAAATGTGGTGAGTTCTCTCTCTCTCCTTTCTCTGTCTGTAAATGTGGTGAGTTCTCTCTCTCTCCTTTCTCTGTCTGCAAATGTGGTGAGTTCTCTCACTCTCCTTTCTCTGTCTGTAAATGTGGTGAGTCCTCTCTCTCTCCTTTATCTGTCTGTAAATGTGGTGAGTTCTCTCTCTCCTTTCTCTGTCTGTAAATGTGGTGAGTTCTCTCTCTCTCCTTACTCTGTCTGTAAATGTGGTGAGTTCTCTCTCTCCTTTCTCTGTCTGCAAATGTGGTGAGTTCTCTCTCTCTCCTTTCTCTGTCTGTAAATGTGGTGAGTTCTCTCTCCTTTCTCTGTCTGTAAATGTGGTGAGTCCTCTCTCTGCTTTCTCTGTCTGTAAATGTGGTGAGTCCTCTCTCTCTCCTTTCTCTGTCTGTAAATGTGGTGAGTTCTCTCTCTCCTTTCTCTGTCTGTAAATGTGGTGAGTCCTCTCTCTCCTGTCTCTGTCTGTAAATGTGGTGAGTCCTCTCTCTCTCTCCTTTCTCTGTCTGTAAATGTGGTGAGTCCTCTCTCTCCTTTCTCTGTCTGTAAATGTGGTGAGTCCTCTCTCTCCTTTCTCTGTCTGTAAATGTGATGAGTCCTCTCTCTCCTTTATCTGTCTGTAAATGTGGTGAGTCCTCTCTCTCCATTCTCTGTCTGTAAATGTGGTGAGTCCTCTCTCTCCTTTCTCTGTCTGTAAATGTGGTGAGTCCTCTCTCTCCTTTCTCTGTCTGTAAATGTGATGAGCAGGGGTAGGATGTCATTTTTCTATTCAAGACTTTTTTATCAATAGTTTTCATAGGTTCATGTTTTTTTTATGTGGTAACAATTGTCTGTTCTCTTTTCTCACGTGTCTGGTTCTCATGTTTCTCAGAAAGTCATTTTGGGTTGAAATGTTTACACTATAGTTACGGTATTGAGACTAACAAGGACTTCCATGTCTGATGTGTGGACATAGGTAGCGTCTCAATGGCACCATATTCCCTTTATAGTGCGCTACTTATAGTGCACTTCCAGAGCCCTCTGGTCAAAAGTAGTGCATTATATAGGGAATAGGGTGCCATTTGGGATGCGTAATACTGTCGGAGCAGGAAGGTGGTGGACAGACGCACTGTCATGGCGGATGAGTGTTGTTGTGCTCTTCTTCTTTGTCTCTGTCTCTGCCCCACCCTTCCCCTGCCCCCTCCCTTTCCATCTCCCCGTCTCTCTCCATCTCCTCTCACCCCTCCATCTCTCCCTCTCCCCCTCCCCTACCCTTTCCTCTCCCTCTGTCCCCTTTCTCTCCTGTCGCTCTCTCTCTCCTCCCCCTCTGTCCCCCTTTCCATCTCCCTGTCTCTCTCCATCTCCTCTCACCCCTCCATCTCTCCCTCTCCCCTCCCCTACCTTTTTCTCCACCTCTGTCCCCTTTCTCTCCTGTCTCTCTCTCTCTCCTCTCCCCTCTATCCCCTCTGTCCCCCTCTCCCCTCCCTTTTTCTCCACCTCTGTCCCATCTCTCTCGCTCTCTCTCCTCCCCCTCTGTCCCCCTTTCCATCTCCTCGTCTCTCCACATCTCCTCTCACCCCTCTATCTCCCCCTCTCCCTCTCCCCCTCCCCTACCGTTTTCTCCACCTCTGTCCCCTTTCTCTCCTGTCTCTCTCTCTCTCCTCTCCCCTCTATCCCCTCTCCCCCCCTCTCCCCCTCCCCTCCCTTTTTCTCCACCTCCGTCCCTTCTCTCTCCCATCTCTCTCTCTCTCTCTCTCCTCCTCCTCTCTCTCCCCTCTGTCCCCCTCTCCCCCTCGCCATCTCCCTGTCTCTCTCCATCTCTCTCCTCTCCATCTCCCTCTCTCCCTTTCACCCTCTCACTCCCTCTGCCCCTCCCTTTCACCCTCTCACTCCCTCTTCCCCTCCCTTTCACCCTCTCACTCCCTCTGCCCCTCCCTTTCACCCTCTCACTCCCTCTGCCCCTCCCTTTCACCCTCTCACTCCCTCTGCCCCTCCCTTTCACCCTCTCACTCCCTCTTCCCCTCCCTTTCACCCTCTCACTCCCTCTGCCCCTCCCTTTCACCCTCTCACTCCCTCTTCCCCTCCCTCTCTCCCCACCTTTGTACTTTATCTCCCGTCTCTCCTTCCCCCTCTCCCCCACCCCTCTCTCTCTCTCTCCTCCCCCTCTCTCTCCGCTCTGTCCCCCTCTCCCCCCCTCTCTCTCCGCTCTGTCCCCCTCTCCCCCACCCCTCTCTCTCTCTCTCCTCCCCCTCTCTCTCCCCTCTGTCCCCCTCTCCCCCACCCCTCTCTCTCTCTCTCTCTCTCTCTCTCTCTCTGTGTGAATGACTGTGCAGATGTGGATCCTATAGGTGAGATGTGATGTGTTGCACTGTATATACACGCACACACACACAGACACACACGTGTGCACACGTGTGACTCTGCATGTGAGCTTGTCATCTTGGAGCAGGGGTAACATGTGTGACTCTGCATGTGAGCTAGTAATCTTGGAGCAGGGGTTAGATGTGTGACTCTACATGTGAGCTAGTCATCTTGGAGCAGGGGTAAGATGTCTGACTCTACATGTGAGCTAGTCATCTTGGAACAGGGGTAAGATGTCTGACTCTACATGTGAGCTAGTCATCTTGGAGCAGGGGTAAGATGTTTAAAAAAATATATATTTTACCTTTATTTAACTAGGTAAGTCAGTTAAGAACAAATTCTTATTTTCAATGATGGCCTAGGAACAGTGGGTTAACTGCCTGTTCAGGGGCAGAACGACAGATTTGTACCTTGTCAGCTCGGGGGTTTGAACTTGCAACCTTCCGGTTACTAGTCCAACGCTCTGGTTCCGGTTACTAGTCCAACGCATGTCTGACTCTGCATGTGAGCTAGTCATCTTGGAGCAGGGGTAAGATGTCTGACTCTACATGTGAGCGAGTCATCTTGGAGCAGGGGTAAGATGTCTGACTCTGCATGTGAGCTAGTCATCTTGGAGCAGGGGTAAGATGTCTGACTCTACATGTGAGCGAGTCATCTTGGAGCAGGGGTAAGATGTCTGACTCTACATGTGAGCTAGTCATCTTGGAGCAGGGGTAAGATGTCTGACTCTACATGTGAGCGAGTCATGTTGGAGCAGGGGTAGGATGTCTGACTCTGGGCCTTTGGATGGCTGGTTCACACTTCACCACAGGACCTTCACTTCATTACCCACATTATTATCTGAGAGAAGATGTTCTTTTCTAATTAACCCATCTGCGCTGGTAGAAATGTTGACCATCTTCAAGAGTCAGAGACGGATGATAAAAAATGACTCGCACAATGGAACCGACACCGTGCTCCTCCAACAACACAGCAACAGTGGAGCTATTATCTATCTGAGAGGAAGTCATGTATGTTTCATCACTTTTTTGCCCAGGTGGAAATGTTAACTGTCAACAAGCTTCAGCAGAAGCTATTTTCGGAGCGTGGCATTTACTCTCTGCTGTTTGTTTTTTTTGAGAAAGCCTTCATTTTCAGGAGGGCCGGATAAACGAACGTAGGTCCACCTGTGCTTGTTTGGTCTCCTCTCTTGCAAGAGAGGTTCTCCTTCTTCCTGTAAATGTCTCTTGGCTGGGTTGTACGGTATGTTGTGAAAGTAACTCGCCGTCCTATTTAAGGAAGTGTTATTATGGGTCATGCGGAGGCTGTGTGAGAAATAGGTTGAGAACTGATTCTGAGAGTTGATGGGTTTTTCGTGAAGGAAGTGATGGTACCACACCCATCCCTTTATAGGAAGTGATAGTACCGCGCCCGTCCTCTAACCTCAGGATGGACGTTCTCTCGCTCCTCCGCCCCGCTTCCCACAGCAAGATTGAGAACACGCAGAACGCAAGGCCTTTCTGCTCACAGATGGCTAATGTTACAGCACGCACTGCAGAAACCAACGGTGTGTAATCACGTTGGTTCCCGTCTTTACGAACTGATCCGCGTGCTAGACTGTTCTGATGTCGAATGTGAGACTGTTGAGTATTAAGGGCTAAGTCCTGCTTTGAGATCAGTATCAGTGTAGTAAAACAGTATCAGTGTAGTAAAACAGTATCAGTGTAGTAATACAGTATCAGTGTAGTAATACAGTACCAGTGCAGTAATACAGTATCAGTGTAGTAATACAGTATCAGTGCAGTAATACAGTATCAGTGCAGTAAAACAGTATCAGTGTAGTAAAACAGTATCAGTGTAGTAATACAGTATCAGTGCAGTAAAACAGTATCAGTGCAGTAATACAGTATCAGTCTAGTAATACAGTATCAGTGTAGTAATACAGTATCAGTGCATTAATACAGTATCAGTGTAGTAATACAGTATCATTGCAGTAATACAGTATCAGTGCAGTAATACAGTATCGGTGCAGTAATACAGTACCAGTGCAGTAATACAGTATCAGTGCAGTAATACAGTGCCAGTGCAGTAATACAGTATCAGTGCAGTAATACAGTATCAGTGCAGTAATACAGTACCAGTGCAGTAAAACAGTATCAGTGCAGTAATACAGTATCAGTGTAGTAAAACAGTATCAGTGTAGTAAAACAGTATCAGTGCAGTAAAATAGTATCATTGCAGTAATACAGTATCAGTGCAGTAATACAGTACCAGTGCAGTAATACAGTATCAGTGCAGTAATACAGTATTAGTGCAGTAATACAGTATCAGTGTAGTAAAACAGTATCAGTGTAGTAATACAGTATCAGTGTAGTAATACAGTATCAGTGTAGTAATACAGTATCAGTGCAGTAATACAGTATCAGTGTAGTAATACAGTATCAGTGCAGTAAAACAGTATCAGTGCAGTAAAATAGTATCAGTGCAGTAATACAGTATCAGTGCAGTAATACAGTACCAGTGCAGTAATACAGTATCAGTGCAGTAATACAGTATCAGTGTAGTAAAACAGTATCAGTGTAGTAATACAGTATCAGTGCAGTAATACAGTACCAGTGCAGTAATACAGTATCAGTGCAGTAATGCGTTGATGTAAATAGAAGGTTTACACATTAGATACGTTTATATCTCAAAGTCGGCTACTGCTCTGTCTACAGCTATTTCACCCCTAGCTGCTGTTTCCCTCGGCTTCCTTCAAGCGGCCTTTACTATACAAGCCGTAACCAGTCTAATGCTATTTTAATTGAACTGAACACATGTTTTCACATGAGTTCTCTGTTAACCAAGCTCACCCTCTGAATCACATTTGCCTTTTAGGCCTCTTTTCGTTCAGTGACCTACAGTATTAGTCTGTCGCTGCCGTCGACGTGTCATATATGTTTTGCCCACTGGAGAGAACCAGAGGAGTGAGTCAATGTATTTCCAGTCTTGTATTGAGGAGAAACAACGCATTTCCCCCCTGTTCTTTCTCATCTCACCACTAGAGGGAGGTGCGTCCTTGGTTCTCCTCAACTCCTGGGCATTATTATTTTATTTATTTATTTTATTTAACCTTTATTTAACTTGGCAAGTCAGTTAAGAACAAATTATTATTTACAATGGTGGCCTTTCAAAAGCCAAAAGGCCTCCTGTGGGGACGGAGGCTGGAATTAAAAATTAAAAATTAAATTAAAATATAGGACAGAACATACATCATGACAAGAGAGACTCCACAACACTACATAAAGAGAGACCTAAGATAACAACATAGCATGGCAACAACACAACATGACAACTACATGGTAGCAACACAACATGACAACTACATGGTAGCAACACATGACAACACAACATGACAACAACATGGTGACAACACAACATGGCAGCAGCCCAACATGGTAGCAGCACAAAACATGGTACAAACATTATTTGGCACAGACAACAGCACAAAGGGCAAGAAGGTAGAGACAACAATACATCACGTGAAGCAGCTACAACTTTCAGTAAGAGTGTCCATGATGGAGTCTTTGAATGAAGAGATGGAGATAAAACTGTCCAGTTTGAGTGTTTTTTTGCAGCTCGTTCCAGTCACTAGCTGCAGCAAACTGAAAAGAAGGTTGACCCAGGGATGTGTGTGCCTTGGGGACCTTTAACAGAATGTGACTGGCAGAACGGGTGTTGTATGTGGAGGACGAGGGATGCAGTAGGTATCGGGAGTGTGGGGGGGGGCTAAGAGGGTTTTATAAATAAGCATCAACCAGTGGGTCTTGCAACGGGTATACAGAGATGACCAGTTTACAGAGGAGTATAGAGTGCAGTGATGTGTCCTATAAGGAGCATTGGTGGCAAATCTGATGACCGAATAGTAAAGAACATCTAGCCGCTCAAGAGCACCCTTACCTGCCGATCTATAAATTATGATTCCGTAATATAGCATGGGTAGGATGGTCATCTGAATCAGGGTTAGTTTGGCAGCTGGGGTGAAAGAGGACCGATTACGATAGAGGAAACCAAGTCTAGATTTAACCTTAGCCTGCAGCTTTGATATGTGCTGAGAGAAGGACAGTGTACCATTTAGCCATACTCCCAAGTACTTGTCCAGACTACCTCAAGCTCTAAACCCTCAGAGGTAGTAATAACACCTGTGGTAATTTAATTTTAGTTTGGCATAATTCTTACCAAACCACATGACCTTTGTTTTGGAGGTGTTCAGAACAAGGTTAAGGGTAGAGAAAGCTTGTTGGACACTAATAAAGCTTTGTTGTAGAGCGTCTTGATTGGTCGTGCAGCATTTTACGATGATTCAGCCACTGCAGAAGTCAGGTGCATTCATACTTTTTGTGCTTTACCGATGTGGCGCAGAGCTGTTGTGAAAGAAGTGAGTTTGTGTTTATACAGGACCTCCCGCCCTCACCTACCATCAAGCAATCATGTCAATGCGGAGCTATGTGGAGAGGCGCGGTACAGAGCTCAATTTGTCCTCGGCGTGCCTCCGGAGGATCCGCAATTGGGTCACACCATCCATACAGGGTCTCCGACCGCATTTTCGGATCAAGCATCAATTGCCCCTGAGGCCTATACCTGTTATACCAGGCAGCAGTGTTTGGTTGGCGCTGATTTGTTTGTGGGACCGGAACTGCTTGATCGCACTTACGGTACATGTAATGCTTATCAATTCCAAATATCTGAGATTTATCCAAGATGTTAAGAAATGTTGTCCTCACAACCACGGAGTTGAACAAAGACGTTTTCCATTTGGGTCGAAAGCCCTGTTGGTTTCCGTGAAGTTTTAGCCTGCGTGACACAGAGAAAAAATGATACACCATCCTCGATCTTCTCATTGCTCTATGTGAAAGATCCGTTCTCTTGGTGATCCTCTTCGATGCTCTGACTGACTGCGTTTTGAGACGTGGTAATATCTCTGGAGCAACGTTGGGGGGGGGGGGGGGGAAGAGGCGGAGACTGTTGCCACGGTAACAGGACAGACTAAAAACCCTTATCGTCACATGTTCATCACCCGAGGGATCTTCCTCTGCCCCCCATAACCATGGAGATCGGACCTGGGGTCCCGTGGCGACTACAGGACGTTCTAATCTGTCTTCCGGAGTGTATTAGTTGCCATGGGGAGAGGTTGCTGGAGGGTCATGGACACAGCAGCAGATTGTGCTACAGGGCGTTTTATAATGTGCTTACGTAATCTGTTTGACGTTTAAAAGTATCGACCCCTTTTTGAGGTAACGACTGGATAACCTATTCACTATGTCTGTCTGTGTATGCCATCCGTTCACTCAATGACGGATTGGTCTGGTGCTGGAGCTGAAGGGAGAAGAGTGGCTAGGCTGAATGTATGTTACTATATCTGTAGTGAGGCACGGGGTTTGTGTTTGCCAGACCTTCTAGGTAGAGAGCTGCAGTCTCCGATGACATGAACATCTCCCTGAAGGTTAGGCTCACTGCCTGGTGGTAGAATCGCAACCATTCAACAACCTACTCACTCACTCCCGCACACACAGACACACCGGATCACCTGTTACGGTAAACTCCGTCTCCTCAGCCGAAAACCTTCACTGGATCAGCTGACTCTTTTGAACAAATCTGTACTCCTTCACTTCCCCACTTG